>NC_056739.1:540127013-540429513 GCF_019279795.1 Protopterus annectens
CTATGATAACCACATCACCACAACAGTCAGGAAATCCACCTATATGGTACACCTCATCACTAAGAGCTTTTCATCCAGAAAAAAGGAAGTCAGTGTCCCACTGTAGTCATCTCTCAGTAGACCCAGTATAAAATGCCATGCCCCATTTGGTATGTACCTCTCAAGACATCTGCAACAAATAGAAACACTGCAGAAATACCTCACTAAAAGAATCACAGGCCTAAACCAGATGCCCTATGCTGACCATCTGAAAATCATCCAACTATGCTCTGTCACATATCGTCCACTCAGAGGTGATCTCTGCTTAACATGCAGTGCCATGTCAAACCCAGAGCTGTTGGACATGCAACACTTAAAGAAATCCCAATCCCTCAGAGCCACATGCTCCAGGGATCCAAACCTTGTCATCACAATGAACAAAACATGCTGAAGGGATGAGTTTCTGACCCAGAGACCCCCCAGACTCTGGAACAGACTGCCCATACATGTCAAGCAGAGTGTCTCTGTGGCCCTCTTCAAAGTAACCTTGACAATTGGACGGAAGATAGGAAATTCACCCCAGGGATCACATCAGTCACCCTGCTAGACAGAGGTCCAGTGAAGTCAATATTGTGGGAAGAAATAGCCAGGGAATTGTCATGGCTAGGCTTGTGTAGGCCCTAGGGCCAATAGCCTAATGCCAACCTATGAACCGATGAACTACACTTTCCATTGCCCTACCTTGGCAAGCCTGCTGATTGCATTCACTTTGAAATACAACTTTGTGGAAAGAGTAGCCCGGTAAGCTCCATGGCACGTGCTATAACTGCATAATGCTGTAGTGTGATGTAAGCATTCTAATCCCAGACATGGCAACTGCAAAGCTTTGTGTGTGTGTGTGTTTGTACATCTGCCTATGTGGTACCCTGCCATACATCCATCTGTGTAGGGATGAATGCTTTTGAGGCCATTCACAGTCAGCACAACTTTCATTGCCCTACTTTGGCAGCCTGTTGATGTCATTCACTTTGAAATACACCTTTGGGAAAGTGTAGCCCAGTAAGCTCAGTGGTGCATGCTATAACTGCATAATGCTGTAGTGTGATGTACTAGTTAGGTAGAAGTTCTAATCCCAGACATGGCAACTATGAGACTGTGTGTGTGTGTGTGCTTGTCATTAGTATCCTGACTGGAGGTAGCTGTCAGTGTGTAATAACAGGACTCATTGTGGAGTAGATTTTGCATATTCCTTATATGGTGGGCCTATTATATGTCACAATGTCCACATTACAAGAACAACAGATGTGAAACAGCAGAGAGGCTGGTGTAGACAATCCATAGTCCTACATGTGACATCATGTATTGGGGGACAATACAGGCAACCCTTGTATTACCCAGAGGACACTCTCCACCCATGTCTCATACAGAAACACACTTGGCTAGGCAACAACCACTATGATGGTAGTTCCCTGCATATTGCCCACAGATAGTAACCATGGTGTAATTGCAATAGACTACAGAGAGCATGGCACACTGTCCCATCCCTACAATAGGCAAATCATTGCATACAGTGGTCCTTTGCTATGTTCACCACTGGATGCCTGCAACAACTGTAGAGTCAGCAAATGAAACCCACAAAGGAAATACCATGCCTTATACACATGCCCTGTATGGGCAGATGCCACAGACACCAGTGAATACCTGTATCATGCTGTCGATGTAGGTGCAGGGTCAACCTGGTTTCCATTGCCAAATCTTACCACATGAGGTCAGGAATGGCACATCAGATGATAACAATCTGTCTACACAACATGCCCCAGACACCCCAGGTACACTTCCACATGTCACAGAACATGAATGTGGGATGTGTGCATATCCCAGACACCGTCCATGTTATGGAATATAGAACACATACATGGAAAGTATTGCACAGCACTGGCCAATCACAATAGTAACCCAGATGAGTGGATGGTGAATACAATACCCACCTGTGTGGGCCAATCCAGGGACTACACCCCTGAGCCACACTGTAGACCATTGTCATGTGGCCTAATGCCAATGTATACCTTTTACCTAGCCTTGTACAGCCTTCTAGCACAGTCAACCACTACACACCTGTGAAGCAATGCACTCATGCATGAAAGTACTGGCAAAATTGTGTCTGTGTGTGTGGAGTATAATGATCTGGATGCCATTCACACTCAGTACACCTTCTATTGGCCTACTGAAGCATGCCTCATGATATCAGACACCTTGACATACCCTTTGCCCATGTATCAGGCTGATAACCTCTGTGGCACATGTGATATTTATGTATTACTGTAGTGTGGCAAACTAGTTAGTTAGGAATTCTAATTCTGACCCTGCCAACTGTGATAATGTGTGTGAGTCTCTGAGAGAGTGTGGCTGTGTCGTCCTTGACACCTGTTCTTGTGGACAGGCACATGTACTACAGCTACCTTAGCCCTCCTTTGTCACTGTTGCTGATGTCACTCCATCAAATATACCTTTGGACAGCTCCCCAACATGTAAGCTCTTTGGCGCATGCAATAACTGCATTGAAATGTAATAGCAATACGTAGTCAGGTAGGGGTTTGAAACCCTGTACTGGTAAGTGTGGGACACAAACATCCTTAACTTTTACCCCTCCATGTCTTACTTTGTCTCTGACTGTCTCTCTCACTCCCTCTCTGAGGGATGTGGAGAAGTACACCTGCTTTGCTTAGGCAGCAGCTTGTGTTTTGTAAGTGATGCTCATGATCAGCTGATGGCCTGTGCATGAATTGCAGTCCCCCACTAACTGATTGCATGTGGAACAGTTGTGGTAACATTCCCATAGCCAATTGCATGGAAACACACTATAACTAGGAAGATCATGTGGGTGTTGGCCCTTTTCATTCACTGTGAGCAGAAATTTATGTCGGTGTTTGACAAACAGCATCACAGATGGTAGTGGGATATACCTCTAATAACATACACTGTAGAGACAGGCCAACAAACAGGAGAGGGATGTTCCAGACATGACTACAGAATGTAAGTTTTGCTCTTCTGCATTTGAAGTAGTGTTGGTTGAACAGGGTTTGTGTGGATATGGCTGGTCTACATGATTTAATACCTGTCATGACAGTGTCATGTGGTTGAGGAAACTCCCACCTGTAGGGCTATCTGCAGACTGGTCAGTGTTTGGAGTCTTATGTGTGTTGTGTTACTCACAGATTATCTATCTTTAAAACTGCAGAAGCATAGCCTGAGGATTGCAGTCAGTACATGGTGACAGTCATGAGAGTTACTAACTTCATATCCCTCATAGGACATATGTCACAGCAAATCCTGTTACACCAGTAAATGTATGAGGTTATCGCAGCAACATGTCAATATTGGCCCTGTGTTTGTGCCTCCAGCCACAACACTGTCAACCTTTGTACATATGTTATGCAGTAAGAGGTGCATATGTTTAGTATACCATTATTTATTGACATCATACCTGATAACAAGCCAGTGAGATATCAGACTGCTAGACATGTTATGTATAGTAGGAGTTATATTTGAGGACAAAACCTAGACATTCTGTTGTAGTGTGTACAGTAGTGTGGTCTGTGTACTTATGGTGATTGTCGACTGTGTGTGTATATTACGAATATGTACATTGGCCTGTGTACAGACTGTGGTAGATGCCATTGTTCTTGGTCCTGTTCTATCTGATGTTACATGCTGCTCCAGTGTATGGTTAGGGCCAAACACACACAGATGTCCCATACCACAGTCAGGCATTGGACTACACTGTGTAGTGGCCCAGTATATGTAGGGTTGGTATGTGAGTGGCACATATGATGATGGTGTTGATCAGACAGTCTATATACGGTAATATTAAGCATGCTTACCATATGTGGCTGTGGCTGTGTTTGCATTGGTTGTGGGTATGCACTTTCACACAGGTGTTTGTTACTCTGTGCTGTGACATGCCTGTATAGCCTGCTATATTTGCAGGTACATGTGTATTCCCCCATAAGAAATGTAGGCCAGTGTTGTGACAGTCTGCCTGTAGTTTGCACATTGCTTTGTGACATGCTTAGCAGCTCAGTGTATTTACCCATTGTGATGTTATGTCCAGATATTTGTCAGATGTACTGCTGCCAGGCCACAATAACTGTCGTGTATGTCCGACAAAGCAGTGGGATGCTGTACAGATGTATGTCACTAACTAGTGGGTAGTATGTAAGGATGTGACCTCTGCACCACTTGATATTATGTGTCAGTACAGAGAGGAGTGTGTGAATGCACAAACTGTGTGGGCATATGTATTCCAGTATTTACATGATATATCAGTTTACATAGTTGTTAACATCCACATTGTCAGGCTTGGTCCACATGTCTTGCACTAACGGGTTCTGTGTATACCTCCGGAATGACCAGAGTGTGTCAGACTGTCCACATTTATTGACCATATCTCTGCTTTATTCCACAGGACCATTACTGTGATATCTGCGGTACTGTACTATGATGGCCTTAGGATGTCTGTCAGTAACTGATGGCGTACATGTTAATAGCAGATGTGCCCTCCCACACACAACATGTCTGTTAAGACAACTCCTGTTACAGTAGCAACAGTCTACATTTATACCTGCAATACTTACATGACATCCCCTTGCACTAAGAGGTTGAGACTATTGGTGCTGAGGTATGACTCCACTCCATGTTCAATACATATGTTAAACATATACATATATATATATATATATATATATATATATATATATATATATATGCATATATATATATATATATATGTATGCATGTATATATATATATATATATATATATATATATATATGTATGTATATATCCATATATCTATATAGATATATACACATATACAGATCTACATACATATATGGATATATATCTATATGTACATATATATACATATACACACACACACACACACACACACACACACACACACACACACACACACATATATATATATATATATATATATATATATATATATATGTTTACATATATATATATATATATATATATATATATATATATATATATATATGTGTGCACATATAGTTATACACACACACACACACACACATACACATATATATATATATATATATATATATATATATATATATATGGATTCCTATTACAACAACGAAAGTTCACTACTTCGAACTTGTAATAGGAAGCCTCACTTCTGCGAAAGTTCACTTTAACGAAAGTGAACTTTTGCATAAGTGCACTTCACCAAAAACACCACAGCACAGTGGAGGACATAAAAAACAAGCTATGTCCTCCACTATGGTGCAATAGTCTCGGACCTTAGGGGTAAGGGCACGGGTTAAGGTAAGTGGATAGTTAGTAAAGCTATCCCCTTTCCCTAACCCATGCCCTAACCCTAGGTTTCATGACTATTGCACCATAGTGGAGGACATTGCTATGTCCTTCACTGCGCTGCAGTCATCACAGACCTTAGGGTTAGGGCACGGGTCATGCTAAGGGGATAGCCCTATGAGCTATCCCATTACTATGACCTGTGCCCTAACCCTAAGGTCTGTGAGTACTGCACAGAAGTTCAGTACAACACCCGTTTGTTGTACTCAACTTCACGTAAGTACACTTTCACTGCAGTGAGCATTCCATTCACTATTTCGAATTAATGAAAATTTGATCTAGTGTATGGAAACCATATATATATATATATATATATATATATATATATATATATATATAAATATATATATATATATATGGAGAGAGAGAGAGAGAGATTGAGAGCCATAGATATATATATATATATACATATATAATATACATACACACAGACATATATATATATATATATATATATATATATATATATATATATATATATATATATATACAGAGATCTATATATGGCCATATATATAATGCAATATACAGATGGATATAAATACATGTATATGAATATATGTGTGTATGTACATGTACACATATATCTACATATGTATATATATATATATATATATATATATATATATATATCTATATATCTATATATATATATATATATATATATATATATATATATATATATCCATATCCTTATGTATAAACATTACTGTTGTGTATAACTTTCCAGATGTATCACACCGTATTTATCAGATATGTGTATATTTAGATATAACAACATATGCGAGTCAACAGTAATATCACTAACAAGCACTACACAATTGTAGAAGTCACAGCAATTGCTCAATACTATTTAGTTATGTGTACTGACAGATATATTGGAAAAACAACAGCTGCCTTCACAGCTGTCATGGCTTAGTGGTTAACTGCTGTGACTATTGTGTACATGGTCCTGGGTTTAAGACCTGCAAGGGCTGTTTATTTTGTTGCTGGGCAGAACCAGGGCTGTTGGATACAGAGTGGTTAAAGCAGTTTTGAGCAGCTTTAAGCAGGTTTGCGTGGGTTTGGGCAAAGCTAAGCAGTGCTAATGTAAGATTAAACGTACAGGTGCTTACACTGTATAGGCTTTGCTTACCAGTGCGAAAATCTGCTTAGTTATAATTTTGCAGCAATGCTGACACCTGCTAAGCATGGCTCAACCCTGGTAACCAGTGCTCACATTCCAGTCTGATAACAAAGTAGGATAATGACATATTTAATGTGTATGTAATGCCATGTACATAACATGCATCTATGTGCTGTCATTACAGTAGCAAGGGGTATGAGTCTGCTGTCTGGGACACTTGAATATATATGGCTTGTACAACACTCGTATCCATTTGAATGCGTTACATATATGGGTAGTATCCCAGGTTATATGCAGTCACACTGGCATGTAGTGTATCATTACGTTACTACTGTTAACAGTGCTTTCCCAAGTAAGAGTAGATTGCAAATTGTAGTACTGGAAACAAACACCCCTGCATGCAAAGATGGACTCTGAGTCCTCACTGTCATTTTCCTGGTGTGTGGTGAGCTGTGTATATTTCCTACTGGATAATGAACTGACATGTGGAAAATAACTGTAGACTACTGTGTGTATAGCACATGTCAGTGAGGGCTGCCGTCATGTAGTAATGTCATACCTATTGGTGTCAGATGTCTGTCAACACATTCATCCTAATGCATAGCTAGTTGGCTAGCTGATGTCTGCCTGTCCTCTCTACAGATGTGCAGATGTCAGGTATCCATCTTGGATACTTACAAGCAATCTATGCTTCACTGACACATGTCTGCCCAGCTGTGTTTTGAATGCCACAGATAGGAATTCACACCCTGTATGCACCACATTCCATGAATACCTCAACTAACTACCACAGTCAATGGAACATGCTTGGGTACAGGTCTCCAAGACAGACACTGACCATGTTATGTAATACATGTTGCATACATGTCAACTGGAGCATCCCACTGGCTCTCTGCAAGAGGCACCCAGGTGATTGGCTGATGCATGTCACTGTCACTCTAAGGATCACTCCAGTGGTATCTGTTGATATATGGCCTGCTGGCACGTGGCAGGTGGCATGATACCACTATACTCACATCCCCTACACTTCCCATCTCTCCATGGACAATAGTCTGGTACACACCTATGAACACCTGCACCAATGCACCCCAGTACTGACAAATGTGTACTTGTGCATTACCGAGAATATCAGTGTCTGTGTGTTTGTAGACCTGTAGTTGGGAATACCCTGAGGACCTTCATACCCACCGCACCCACCATTGCCATAGTTAGATATGGCTGCTGCTGTACCAGACATTACGTCTACCTTGTTATGCTCTTCTCCCTAAGGGCTACCTGGGCCTTGCAGTACCAGTACAACACTGTTGTACAAATGGGTTGATAGTCATGGGATACCCAATGAGTTCTGGCAAGTGTGTGTATGTGTGCATGTGTGGATATATATTGGGTACAGCATTCTGAGGCCACATTCTCTTATTACAATAAACATTGCCACACAGTATTAGGGATAGTGATGTTGCTGACCATAGGAGAGGCATGACAATGCATCACCCTACTATGCCTGTGGCATGTGCATTAGATGCATATCCCTGTAGTAGCACTCTTGGGATGGACATGGGGTTGTATTTCAATCCTGGTCAATGTGTGCTGGTGGGTTTCTCAGAGTGTTATCATGGGTTTCAGTGTGTACAATATCCACAGTGGGGTGTGGCTGTTAGGTATACTGTCATTACACCATGGTACCCCCAGTACATGTCCCATGTCCCACTGTATGGGAACCACTATCACCGTCAACCATACAGGTAACTGATAACACTATCCAGCCCAGTTATGCATGTGCTATGTGCAGCCTACCTGTAATACAATGGACACACTAACAAGGTAGTTATCACTGATAGGCCCAGGTCTCTCAGATGTGTGTCTGACTGTTATGTGTTTGTCAGTTTGTATATGATGGTATGTCACACTATGTATTGTCCATAAACAACCAGTACATCCCCCATTATCATACTGTATATGTCTGGGGATGTTCTTCATGTAACATGTAACCTGGAGCACACCTTGTCCTAAAAGCTGTGTGGTGTGTGCAATTAAAGCCATACACATCAGTAGCACCACACACATCAGTATTAGGGGGTCTAGTCCCAGTGTTTCCAAGTAAGACTGTGCGTGTATGTGGAGGAATCTACTGCAGTTTGCAGAATATACATGTCCCAGGAGGTCATCTGTCCGAGAACTGCCTGGCATATGCTAACATTCCACAGGTACCATCCTGTGGGCATACATTCCATCACAACTAGTGTTAGATGTGTAAATAGCCTCTTCCCCACTGTATAGGTGTGCAGTGATAATGGGGTTAGTATATATAGCTGAGTGTGGCTGTTGGGACACAGCCAACATCATTGCAGTTACTGTTGAATGTATCCCCCCGCTTAGCTGGCCATAATACTATACAGTTCATGTTAACAGGTTAGGTAGTTGTCTATCACACTATCTGCAGTTCTACAGCACCTCTCACCCTCCTAAGGGTAGAAGTGTGCCACCCACACCAGCACACATATGTTTACTGAGTTGAGAATTGCACTACATTGGGGAAGGAGACATATACACTGCCAGTACCATTGTCAATTACATTAAACTTGCGGACTGCTTATTCCCCAATGTGTTGTTGTGCATATTCTGGCTTGGTGGAATTACATAGCCTACAATGAGTATTCTCTGTGTAGTGCATCAACACCAAAGCCTCTGTGTGTGTTATACACACATGTGGTGTGTACCACCCAGTACACTTACCATTGTCCCCTGTAGAAGGGCTGCTAAGAGCAGCCACCATGCACTCACCTGTATACACCCCCCCTGTCCTATCAGCTATGTGGCACAGGCAGCAACTGTTATACAGACCTGTGATATGTGTTCACCTGTACCCAGGAGAATACAGACCTGTGATATGTGTTCACCTGTACCCAGGATATGGCGCAGCCAAGGTGTTACCGCAGTGCCATACCCCTTGTAGGATATGACAGCAAACCATCCTCCTGCTGACACATGGACACCTACGACACAAACGGATAACATTATGGAGACCACAATCACTCAGTGTTAATAACAGCTATAATGCATCATGGCTGGACAGCTACACTACCTGACATGTAAGCATTAAACTTTACTGCTGACAACATGTTACACAGCAGTACATTGGTACATCGTATTACAGTCAACGTGTGCATCAGAACCATATTAGCCTGTCCCTGCATTGATGTTATGGATGACAGGGATGTGACACAGTTATCATCATATGCACAGGGTGTGTTGTTGGCTTTCCAGAGACCTAGGCTGAACCATACATTTCACACCATATCTGTGAGTTAGGGGTTTTAATTATTGATATGGCCATGGTGATGTGGTGTGTGTAGGTATGGGGTTGCCCTAGCTGTGTTTGTATTTTATGTGAGTATGCATGCACACAGTTCTGCCATGTGGCTTCCCTATACAGCTGTTTGTTGGACAGCTGCAGACCATACCTGGCAGGGTGTGCAGTTCACTGCCTCCAGCCATGGACAGAAGAACTGTGCTTGCCAGGGGTTTCACAGGCACGTCCAGGTACAAGCCACGATATGGTACTCTCCCCAACGATGACATATGTCCGCTGGAACCAGGTCCCTCCAGGGACTGGCCAGGGCCATGTGCACATGACCTGCTGTGGTGTGATGTGGAGAGCACCCCCTGCAGTGCTGGGGCTGGTACTGCCACTACGGGAGCAGTTTGGTGCCATTGCATGTCCACATCGACCTCCAGCTGTTAGTGTTGCTGGCCTACGTCCACGTGGTCATTGCACCACTCCCACCACATGCTCGAGCACGGGAAACCCACGGTCAAGGAGTCCCACCATCAGTAACAGCTGAAAGAGTAGCCCTGTGCAGCCTCAGACCCTGTCTGGTGTACCGTTCCATATGTGCCTGCACCTCCATGACAGCCTAAAACATGCGTTTTGTTGTACCAGATGTGGCACTTCTGCCAGGGGCACGATGACCAGCAGCCCTCTAATGAGTACCCCTGTACATCTGCCTATGTGGTACCCTGCCGTACATCCAGCTATGGCTGCTGTGTCCAGACACACATGCTATAGATACCACACTGTCGTGTTCAGTGCCACCAACTGCCACCTATCCCTCTGCTATGGCCACTGGTGATGGGGTATGTATAGGCACTGTGACTTTGTGTGGGGATGGGTTGGATAACAATGGGATGTCAAACAATGGCGCAGCTTTGGCCTCTGACAACCCCGCCTGTGCCTCAACACACCTATCATCATTGTCAGTATCTGTATGGACACCAACATCAGATTGCCTACAGGAGGGACCCTGACCCACCTCGTCACCTGTGAAGGGAAACAGGAAATGCACTTTAAGACCTGTACATCATTGCTTAACAGAACACACACACACACACACACACACACACACACACACACACACACACACACACACACCCTAACATTCCACCATAATACTTACCTGTCCCTGAGTTTACAGACTGTCCCTAGTTTATTCTCATAAGTTCCCCATCCTGCATCAGTCTTACACAAAACATGACCTGTTACTCCATTACCTATTTGACTTGATTGGAGTCGTTTTTTTAAAGACTCACTGCTGTCATCCAGTGTTCACCCTGGGTTTGTCCAGACATCTTGAGCATGGCCCCCATATGTTAGGGGCTACTACAGTCACTCAATAATGTCATGCACTGGAGTGTCATACGTAACTATCGTTCAGTAGATGCAAGATATTTTGCTCTATTAACTTTTTATGTGGACTACAGTAATATTTGGCAACACTCTCTGGTGTTGTCTAGTAATTCCCCAATGCATCTGTAGTGCTGCATACGTGGGTATTATTTCACCTTTCCACTGATTGCAATTATAACAGTATCTCTGGTGTCTAGTTTCCTCTCCCAATGCATGTTCCGTGCTACAGACCTTATTATACTATCAGCTGTCCTGAGATTACATGCCAGACAAGTATTCCTGGTGTCTCATGTGTCTGACCATGCCCATGTACTGCACGATTTCAAAGGGAAGTTGAGAGGTATAAACAACCCCACAATCACACATGTGCATACATGGACACACACACAAACACACACCCACACACACATACATCCTACATACATCAACCCCCCTCCACTCCAACAGATTGCACTTACAGACAATATAACCCCCCCCCCCACACACACACACACACACACATACACTTACAGGTGAAGTTGCACAAACATATTACACACAGACCTCCCATTACCCATCTGTCAACATGCATGACATATGGCACTCAACGGCATGCAGTGCAGCTATAGTCAATCCCTGCTAGCAGCATTATACATCTCTGTGATGCATGGATTGTGTTATTAGGTGATGCCCTTTCCCCTGGAACACACTGCACCCATGTACACAGTATTGCTGTGCACTTCTTTGGCATCCTGGTATGTACTGTGCGCCATACCTCACAGGTGTACACACCATTGCTGAATGTGTATTACTGAGTCAGTTATGTCTGCTCTGCTGCTCACAGCCCCTATGTACTTGTCCGACACATACCTGGGATGATATGTGGACAGGTGTCATTTGTGAATGTCTGAGGTCTGATTTACAGATCTCATCATCAGCTGTGCATGTATGGCCAATACAATACAATTACACTGACAACCTTCAAACCTTAACATGGCTATGGGGAGTGTACGCACCCTTATTGATATGATGCCCTCTTCCTTGATATGCCATGGGACCACATTACTGCATATGTTAACATTACATGAACCTGATATGTGACATATGACCTGTGCAATCAAATGCAGTGTCAAACAAAAGTGCTAGTTGTGTGGATACTGATTGAGATGCATACACTCTGTAGGTGCATATGTGCGCATGCTCTTATCATGATGGTTTGTTGCACCTACTGTTATGTGTACTACAGCAGTCACTGTTCCTGGCAGGGGTATACTACCATGTGCCATCTGCATTTGCCAGTATTTGGTCAGTCTGCCCTACAAATGTCCCCCAACTCTGCATGATTGCAAAGTCAACTCATGTGCACATCCCTTGGAGGTCACACACTGCCATCACTATTGCTGTGGAGTCAGGGTTATGTCTACCACAGTTCCTGACCCTGACTGTGTGCAGATACAGCCATTCGTAGCTTCCTTTAGATCTGCTTCAGTGCACTGTTGTGTCATGATGACACCCCCCCCCACTCTCAGCCTTTTTGCAGATGCTTGACAACTATGGCCTACACATGTGTGTCATTTTGCAGTGTCCCAAACACTGAACACCATGTGTACCAGCCTAGTCCCAGCTAATGAATGGCAAACATACAGTTGTACACTGGCACCGGCAAGGTACAGATAGGGATGGTGGGCCTGACGTGGGGTGAGGTGTTGGTTGTGCAGCACATGTATTTTATTTGATACTGTCTGTAGGTTTCCAACGTGGTCTTGGTACACCAGTACACATTGCAAAGCATGCCTTTTGGGGACCTTTTATGTTATACATACACTACATGTAGAGACACCTGGCTGATGTTTCCTGTCATACATCCGTCCCATCTGATTACCCTAACCCATGGGCCAAATTTGAAGGAAATTTTTTTTAAATTTTTTAAAATTTTTTTTTGAAAAGGAAAAGGGTTTGGGGGGCCCTTTTTTTCCCTTCCAGAAAAAAACACCTTTTAAATGGTTTAAAACCCACTTTGGTTTGATTTGCATTTTTTTTGGGAAAAAAGGGGTTTTTTAAAACCCCAGCCAAACCAATAAAAAAAAAATTTTGGGCATGCATTATGGGTAGTTTGTTAAATGTGTGCATGGAATATACCATGGCCATAACATGACCAGTGTATTGGCAAACCTGAAAAACACCATCCACCAGCTACAGGCTGCTCCCCTGGAGGTATACCAGAGGGACCTACATAATTTTTGGGGGATGTGATGTCAGTAGCCACACGTGGCATTTACGGGGGGTGCAGCATTACAGTACATCAACAGTAAAACCCAAAATACTACAGATTATGCACATCTGTTTTTTACAAATACAGGAACAGACTATATTTTCACCCACATATGAAACAACAGTGGTTTTGAGGGCCCTGTGGCCCCTGCACGCCCCTCCATTGTGGGTAGCACCCACCTCCACTATGCTCCCAGGTGTTGTGTTTCGGGGGCAGGTGCCCAGAGGCGGGTGAGCTCCTCAACATGTGTCAGGGGGATGGATGCTCCCCTGTTGCAAGCGGGCCCCCCTAACTGCAGCAGCATGCGGGCCCATGGAGGGATCTGCCGATGTGGACCTGCTCATAACGGGTTTTGCAGGCCGACTTTTTTTGGACAAGATCATTCCACAGGGGGGTTTATTGCAGATCATGGGTTACCAAAAAACATGTGGTAGTGCTCACCGGGTTAGATGATGACATCATTCCTCCACTGTATAAATGTCAAGCTTTCCCCCAAAAATGCCTGAAAGACATAAAGATGGAAACAGGTCTGGGACTAAAGCAAGGTTATCATAGTTGTTAATAAAATCTCTGTCCCCCCCAATATCTGCAACAACAATCTGATCACAAACTCAGGTTTTCTAAAAAGACCTACCATTGGGACATATATATTTGTACAACACTTTCTGCTATGTGTTTGAAATCATTTTCCATGTTGGGACTTTATTTTGGCCTGTTGGACAATGTCACCGCATGCCATTGTAAGGCCACTATGGTTCCATATGTGTGTCTGTTTATATGTGACTGCTGTACATCTTTTGTTTTGTGTTAATGGGGATATCTATGCATGCTGTTAGACATAATCCAGGAATGTGTGGCCCATTATACCCTTTTGTTCTATAAAAAAAAATAGCATGTTTGGGGCAGTTGCCAGCAGAACCACCTCCCCCCCTCATCTGGCCATGTTACCAGGCCACATCACATGTGGACCCGACCTTCATCTACTGGTCCTGCACTACTTCAGGGGGAACCACCTCGGGGATGATGTTCATGGACATACAGACAGGATCCTGTCACCCAAAGTCAGGTCCAGGTCTGGTATAGGAAGCCCCGAGACTTTGGATGTGCTCACCTTGAGGCCCTCATTACCCCTCACGGGGCCCCCTGCTCCTTGCTCACCCCCAGCCCAGGACCTTCATGTGAAGCTGATTTTGTGACTACCATGGGTACCTTGGTCCATTGTTTCCATAGGGGGCTCAGGGGTTTACATCAAAAACCAACCCCATCCAGGGTGTTTCCCATGTGTCAAAATTTGTTTTGCCTTCTCTATCTTAAAACCCCTACCTCCAAATTTTTACCCTCACTCTGATTCCTCCTGTTCATTCCCAACCCCAGGGCTGAAAATTTGGTGACACATTAACCGGGTTTGTTTCCAATGGGGCTCAGGGGTTTAAAAAACACATCTTGTCAACATGTGTCTATACCATGTATGTGTCTTCTTAAAACCCTTTAAAATATATTATTTAAATTAAATATTCACAAACAAGGGCAATGTGTTAAATGGGGTTAATGAAAAACCCATTTTTTCAGACACTTACTGTTTTATATATATTTTATTTTGATGTTCTTTTGCACATGTCATGCACACTATATTAACAGTGGGGGAATTTTTTTATAAAAATGTGTGTGTGTGTTTGTATATTTGTACACAACACACACACACACACACACACACACACACAAAAAAAAATTATATATATATATAAAATTGTTATATATATTATATTTTATATATATATATATATATATATATATATATATGGTGTCTGTATATCTGTAAAATACATTTAATATATATATATATATATATATATATATATATATATATATATATAAAACACACACACACACACACACTATATATGTATATATATATATATATATATATATATATATTAAAAACACAAAAAACCCCACACACACACACACATATATATATATTATATATAATATATATATTTTTATTTTTACATCTTTTTTTTCCTTTTAATCAAAAACAATTTTTCCATTTCTTCCTGTTCTGCATCTTGCTCTGTAAAAATGTGCCCCTTCTAAAAATCCATAAATTTCTTCCTCTTTTGTTCCCCAGCTTTTTTACACCCCAATATTGTTAATGTCAAAACAAATCTTGCCTCTCTTTTTAAATTAACCTTGATCTAAAAAGTTATTCCTAATCCTGTTTTCCCCCCCAATTTTTCATTTTTTTTGCTTTTTTTAATGCCACTGTTCCCCAAAAAATAGGGTTTCATATTTGTAACCTTTTTCCCATTACTTATTCTGTCAAAACCCTGATTTTTTACTATTCCCCCTTTCTTTTTTTTTTTTTTCTTTTTTTTGTTTTTTTTAAATTTCCCCTTTCCCCTTTTCCCCTTTTTTTCCCAAAAAAATTTTTTTTGTTCATTCCCTTTTGTACTTCTCCCCCTTTTTTCCCAAAAAATTTTAAAAAAAAGTCGACTCCTTCTGACACTTCAAGTCCCTAATTCAAAAAAAAGGGCTCCTGACCTTTGTAAACCCCCCCCTTAAAAACCCCTTTATTTGGTCAAATTACATAAATTTTTTTAAACATTTCTGCATTGACTTTAAAAACCCCTTTCGTTTTTTTTATATTTTAAATCCCCCCAACCTTCTTCCTTCCGATTCTAACAAATCGGAAAAATCCCTGATCCTTTCCTGGTGCCCTCTGGACCAACACCTTTTTCTTAACCTGTTTTCTTTTATAACTTCATGTTACTATCTTTAATCCCTTTTACTCACTCTGCCCTCACCCTTTTTTTAAAATTCCAAAAATTTTTTCCTTCCCCATCCCCCATTTAAGTTTCTTAAAAAATTGTTTTTTTCCTTTCCAAAAAATCCATGTTAAGGGTTTATTGGGCCCCCTTTTTTTATTTTATATATTTTTTTAAAATATTATATTATATTAATATAATTTTTTTCCCCCCTTATTATAATAAATATTTTATTCTAAAATTTTTTTTAGTATTTTATTATTTTTTATTTTTTTTAATGTTTATTGCCCCCCCGCTCGGTACATTTTTTTCCCCCCAGTATCCCTTTTTACAATACAATGCCTTTTTTAGCCCATCCTTTTTTATGGTTTTTTTTTAAAAATTTTTAAATTTTTTTAAATTTATTAATTTTTTTAAAAAATTTTTTAATATAATTTAATTAAAAAATATAATTTAAATTTTATATTATTTAAATTAAAATTTTAAATAAATTTTTTATTTATTTTAAATTAAAAAAAATTTAAAAAATAATAATTTCTATCATTTCTGTGTGTATATATATATATATATGTGTTTGTGTTTGTTTATTTGCTGTAATTTGTTTTATTTCTTCTCTCTCTCTGTCTCTCTCTCTCTCTCTCTATCTCTATTTCTATCTCTCTCTCGGTCTCTCTCCACTAAATGGATTGAGCTGCTTTGAATAGCTTGCAGCATGGATTTTGTAGGTGATGCACATGATCAGGTGATGGCCTCTGCACCGATCAGTGTCCACCACTTGCTACCTGAATGCAGCCTGCTGTGTAGTACTTCCAATTACCACTGTCATGGCAACCCACTACTATAAATTCCTACATCATGTGGGCGTGGTCCCTTTACCTTTCCTGAATGGAGGACATCTTCCTGTGTGTGGGCAGCAGTGTTACAGACAGCAGGTAGCAATACCTCTTAAAATAGGACTTCAGATTCAGGCCAGCTACAGATTTCCAGACCTACAGACAGTGTGAGTAGTGTTGTTATATGCATTGTATACCACCAGTGTTACATGGTTTGTGTGTACATACCAGTTTAGCATGGAATGCAGTCTGTCTGCATAGCTCTCAACTGTGGGCCTATCCATATGATGGCCAAAGGATTGCCTGTTATGTTTTGTCTGTCCACCACACAGGTCTTGTGTCAGATATATCACTGGCATTCTGTCTGAGTGCTATCAGTACATGGCTACATCCATTTGTGTTTTTGACCTTATATTCCTGACTAAGGGTATGTTGCAAACTATCCTGTAACATCAGCAACTTTTTCAGTGTATAACAACACTATTGCAAATATGGCCCTGTGTTCCAGCCTCTGTCTCCACCTATATACCAGGCTTTGTCCATATGACATGCATTAAGAGGTTATGTAGTGGCCTATCATTATGTCATGCTGCCATTCCTGACATAATTCCAGTGATGTTGTGGTCCTCACACATATTGTGGGGTAAGGTCCATATATATATGTGGACTACAGCTGGACAAAACATGTGTGCCCTTCTGCAGTCCAGAGGTCAATGTATGTAACACTGTTATATGCCCCTGTAAGTCAGTCTATGGGGGAGGGGTATGCACCATATATAACCTAGGCTGTTACAACATGTGAGGGATATCAGAAGTAAGACGCCTTAAGGTATATGGCTGTACATTCTCATGCATTTCACCTTGGGAACATTGGTGGCCTAGTCTTTACTGTCATACAGACTGTTCTGTCTGTCAGTGTAATAGTGATGTTTTAAGTTAAGCATTGTTACGTAACAGATACATCCTCATTGTGGCAACTTAATTCTTTTCCCCATAGGGGTTGAGTACATAGTGTAATTGGAGGCTGCTGAACTATACATCTACATTACTTACTGTTGATTGATTGTTATCCTCTGGCCCATTCTGTCTTTACTGTTGTACTAGTTGAAAGCCTTGGCCTGGATAGCAACATATGTTATGTTTTCGGATTACTGTATTAAATGATCAGCTTGAGAGTTGCATTAATCACTCCATATGTATTTCAAACACCTAACAGCTATATGACATGGCATATACAACTGTAATAGTGCACAAATAAACACTTCTTATGTATGCAAACCTTTTGTGTGGTGTCATATCCTTTGGCTTCTCTTTGGGTATATGTTTCATGCAATAATTGTCTTTTGTATAAGTGAATCATACACTGTCCATTTTAAAAGGTGGCAACTGTAGGAATACTGGCTGTTCAATATGATGTGCACCCTCTAAATATGTATCTTCCTATACATATCTATATGTAGTTATATATGTATATGTGTATGTATATGTATATACACATATATATATATAATATATATACACACACACACACACACACACACACATATATATATATATATATATATATATATATATATATATGTGTGTATCTGCATATATGTGTGTGTGCATATGTATCATTGGAATGTTTATTGCTTCCACATTGTACATTCCCTATGGTAGCCAGACTGTACTGCATGATATGTTATTGATACTATCCTGACATCGTACAGGTGGGATGGATTACTGTTAATTTCTTGTGGCTATGTTGTGCAGGGTCCTGGGTATGGGACTTGGAAGTGTTGGTATCGTGTTGCAAGGCAGATCTGTTTGGCTGTGGGGGAGGGGATGATATCAATAATTATAAGAGGTACTTAGCTTGGGCCCTTTCACCCCCATTAACGGTGCCTTTGGTCATATATGTATTTGCTGTGTTCTCTTTTATATCTATAGATATATATCTGTATATACATATATTTATATATATATATATATATATATATATATATATATATATATATATATATATATCTGTTTACATATATATATATATATATATATATATATATATATATATATATATATATATCAGGGATCCATACAGATCCTGAATGTACTTTCCACCAAAGCAGAAATCACCGAGCATACTTAACCAAAAGTGCTGTTCACCGAAGCAGCACTTTCGGATAAGTATGCTCTTTGTGCCAGTCGTACTACGGTGCGGATAAGGGAAAATTCCCTTTTCTCCACTGTAGTGCAACCTCAGAGTGAGAATATTAAAATAGGGGGGTGTGTGGGGTGCAGGGGGGCTTACTCCCCTGCATAGAAGTTGGTTTAATGTTTTTTTTTTTTATTTTTTAAACATACTTTACCATAAGCACTTTTTCGGTGAATGCGCTTTCGGTAAATTATGTTCATTGATAATGGATTCGGACTTTTGATCTTTCAATCAAAAGTCCTAGATCTATATATATATATATATATATATATATATATATATATATATATATATATATATATAGACATATATATGTATACGGGTCTACTACTAATTACCGACACGACGATTCCCCGACGGAAAACTCCCCGACGCCAGATGACCGACATCACACAAACCCGACAATGCAAAACACCGAACACCATTACACCGAACACCATTACACCGACACACGGAACGTAAACAACACGCGACACTACATAGCATACGCACTAGCCATGACCCAAACCGTAAGCCTAAGATCCGACACTATCGGACACTGCACCTAGCTGCACCCTAACCTAACTCACTTAACCCACCTAGCCCAAGCTCCGACACTAACGCACACATCACCTACCTGCACCCTAACCCTAACTCACTTAACCCACTAGCCCAAGCTCCGACACTAACGCACACATACCTGCACCCTAACCCTAACTCACTTAACCCACCCCTAGCCCAAGCTCCGACACTAACGCACTTCACCTACCTGCACCTAACCTAACTCACTTAACCCACCCCTAGCCCAAGCTCCGACACTAACACATCACCTACCTGCACCCTAACCCTAACTCACTTAACCCGTCCCTAAACTACAGTCCCTCACTAGCACACACTTACCTTACCCGAACCATACCTCCGACATGAACACACACTCACCTTTCCCACAGCCTAACCTGACATCCCACAATCTCGAGCACTTACCTGACCGCTCCTAACTCCGTCACCATCGCACACTTACTGCGTCGCGATCGCACATTCCCTTGTCGGTCTTTCCGCTGTCAAATCACCATGTCGGTACACTTACCTGTCGGTCATCTGGCGTCGGTGAGTTTTCCGTCGGGGAATCGTCGTTTCGGGCATTAGTAGTAGACCCATGTATACATATATATCTATAGATGTATACATATTTTATATATATATATATATATATATATATATATATATATATATATATATATATATATAAATATATATATATATATATATATATATATATATATATATATATATATATATATATATATATACATATATATACAAACACACACACACACACACACACACACACACACACACACACACACACACACACACACACACACACACACACACACACACACACACACACACAAACACACATACATCTTCATGTATAAATACATTTCCAGTACTGTTGAAGATTGTGCTGGATATGTTTGTGAAAACATCAGGGTTATATATATCTGACATGGATTACTGGTAAATCACTTTGGATATAGTTTGCAGGGTCCTGGGGTCGAAACTTGCAAAGGCTGATTATTTTGTTGCTGGGCAGAACAAGAGCCGTTGGATACAGAGTGATTAAGGCACTTTTAAGCAGTTGTAAGCGGGTTTGTGCGGGTTTGCACAATGGTAAGAAATGCTAACTTCTAGTTAAATATGTTTACAGTCAGCCTCTAGATTGCTTACCTGTGTAGGCATTGCTACCCCCACGCAAACAGGTTTAAACCTGCTTACTGCTGCTTAAAAGTGCTTACTCCCGCTTACCCCTGCACTAATTTCTTTGAAAGAAAAGAAAAAGAGTTGATAGGAAAGTGGTGAAAAAGGAGCACAAAGAGGGAATAACAGTAGGGAAAATAGCTAGGGATGTGCAGGACGGGTGTAGGGAAGATCCATAGTTGCCAATTTCTTCTACAGCAACAGCTGTGCATATACACTGATTTGGAGGTAGATTTGGACACTCATACCCCTGAGAGAGGGGTGAGGACAACAATAATATGTTGCGAAGCCAATTATACCAGATTACCTGTGTCCAGTGGACATGTGTGTGAAATGGACAGCTATATATGGGGCGAGATTTTTTTTTTGGGGGGAACAGATTGCCCTTTTTTTGGGGGGGGGGACAGATTGCCCTTTTTTTTTTTTTTTTTTTTTTTTTTTTTTTAAAGGTGAGAGTGCGATGTTGGGGAGGGATAGTAAGTATATCTAGGGAGGTAGGTTGGGTAGGATAACAAACAAGACAGCATACAGGGGTGGTATATGACACATGTGTGGGGTAAACACCTTGGATGGGGAGGGGTGTTTGGAAGTTGGAAGACTATGAGCCCTCTAGTGGAAACAGTGGGACTGAGGTCCCCACCCATGGGCAGTCACCACTGCACCTTCACAGCCCCAAAGGTGGCTGTGCTAGGGGCTGGGTAGGAGGGGCAGGCTGACCCTCTAGATGCACCACGCAGCCCTTAAGATGGCATAGCAGATCTCCAAACTCCCTGCAGAGCTCGCTGTGCAGCAGACCCTGGACCTGGTGATGGGTGACAATATCCTTTCTGTGCCGACTCCCAGGGAGGTGGGCGAGCCCCATTCCCTGTGGCAGTTCCACCCGAAGGTGGTGCAGGACCAGCAGATGAGGAGGCCCCGGGGTAGGCCCCAGACATGCTGGTGCCCGGTGCCATGGCTAGATGAGGTGGGAGAGGTGGGTCTGCTGGGACCTGCCTTCCCAAACGTGCTATGGTGTTTCAATTTTAAAACATTTGTGGGTTAGTAATAGTTAACACATTCCAGGATTAAGTATAACAGTATGCATAGATATTCCCATTAACCCAGAACACCAGATATGTAACAGTTGCATAGCAAACAGAACACATGCATATATGGAACCACAGCGGGCATTACAACAGCATGCAGGTACATTGATGGCAGCATGCCACCAATGTGGGAGTATTTCAACATGGCACATGCATAGAAACAAATTTCAATATTTATCAAACAATAGGACATATGTCCTAACAGTAGATTTAATTGTACACATACCGATTGAGTTGTGTATTTTGTTTATTGTTGCAGATATGGTGTGTTGGGGGGGGGGATGTCAATTAACAACTTGTATATCCCTGTAGTTCTCATTACTTTCTTAGTCAGTGCTGTGATCTGTACCTTACAGGTATTATTACACTACCCTATGGCCTTAGTTTGGACAGTGGTATGGTTGTAGACAACTATATACATGAACTGTGTTTTACCTGCAGTGTACACCTCTTACCTGGTATACCTGTGGAGGTTAGTTTGTCAACGCTACCTGTTTCTACACATATTCCCAGATTCCAGGTTGATGTTATGCACATACCTCCCCATCTCTTATTGCATACACTCTGGGCATGTCTTGACAACATGGAGGTGAAACTGGGACATATTTTGACTATTGCACTCATAAACCTTTGGCGAGTTGCTACAATGACAGGTTTGTTTTCATATACATTTTCCAAATATTTACAGGCCTGACAGTCAGTTATACGACATTAAATGCTGCCTAAATGTCAGACATCATCATGCTGATATGCCAGGGGGACAGGTTGACATGCAGCAGATATGGGCCAATTATCTGGACATTCTGGACAGATCTGTACAGTTCAGTGGTACGATTCTGCATACAGCTTACTACCACTCCCAGGATTCGAACCATGGCTGTGTCTGCTAAAACTAAAACAGTGTACATCACAGTTGAGTGTGCTATATAGATATTGATGTGTATTTGTTATTTATTTATTCATTTATTTAATTTATTTATTGCATTTGTTGACCAGGAAAGTCCACTGGGCCTATGAAGAGCCCATTTTCAGTGGAAGCCCAGGGAGAAAAGCTCCACAATATTACAAAGCACCACAATATTACATACAAGAGACAATAAAATACAAATGCAGCAATGTTAATACATAGAAAATGTGCTTACAAAGCAAGTGTAAAAAGCATATGTGTAACAGAGATAATGCACATTAACTATAAGCACGTTAACTACAAACAAAGGTCTTAGTCTGTTAGAGAGAAAAGGTAGTACATTGGATGAACGTAATGTGGGAGGTCAATATCATGTGGAAGAAAGTGATAGTAGAAGAGGTAAAGTGTGATGATGTGATAGTAGATATGAGAAAGTAAATAGAAGTCAGTTGTGAGCAGGAAAGAAGGATGCAGAAGTATGTGGGTTATGAGCAAGAGTATAGGTATATAGTAGTGTGGGGCTAGAAGAAAAGGAGTATAGATATGAAGTTTGCTTAAGGTTGGAGTGGTAAATATGATGGTAGTGTTGTCTGCATATTGTACTATAGAAGCAGAGGGACAGGAGACTGCTATCTGATTTGTATATATAGAGAATAGTAGAGGCCCAAGTATTGATGCTTGTGGAACTCCTATAGTTACAGGTAGAAGGGGGGATAGTTGGTCCTGCCAAAGCACTGCTTGTTGATGGGCAGATAGATAGTTATTGAACCATGATATGGTGATGGAGTTTATGTTAAGGGAAGATAAGAGTGTTGAGTAGTATGCTGTGGTTGACCGTATCAAAGGCTTTAGATAAGTCTAAGAATACAGAAGATACAAAAAGGCCTTTGTTACTGTGAGAATTGACTATATTGGTATAAGAGGGTAGGGCTGTTGTGGTACTATGGGAAGACCGAAAACCGTGTTGGGATGTTGATATAAGGCTATTTTTAGGAGGTATTGCATTAGCTGTGAATGTACTACTCTTTCTAAAATTTTTGATAAAGGTGATAAGATTGGCCAGTAGTTGGTTAATTCAAGGGAGTTGCTGCCTTTGTGGAGAAGAATAATATAGCAATAACCCATGCCTGGGTATGGGTAATGCTGGATTTATCCATGGTTGGTGTGGTTTGGTCACGAGGGCTTTGCCCTCGTGACCAAACAAAGCCAACCGTGGGTAAATCCAGCATTACCCACACCCAGAAGTGGGTTATTGCTATTATACAATGACATTATTTAAGAAAAAAAATAATAAATTTTCTTAAATAATGGCATTGTATAATGCCTCCTTGCTGCCCTTCTGCAGCTGTCTGGTATTCTGCGGCAGTTCTGATGTACTGTGCATGCGTATGCCTACGCAGTACATCAGAGCTGTGGGCAAAAGCAACGGAGAAAGCAAGATCTCCGTTGCTTTTTACAAACTGTCTCGCTATGTTAAATGAGTTTAACATAGCGAGACAGTGTGAAGCAATGGAGATCTTGTGTTCTCAGTTGCTGTAAAAAAACAGAGTTATAGTAATGGTAACCGGACCTTTTTCCATTACTATAACTCTGATTTACAACGTGCACACTGACCAATCAGCGTGCACATTTTTGAATATTAATGGGGGGGGTCACTGTATAATATGAGATATTTTCCACAGGTTAGGTATTTTACATTCAGATATGGCTCTGTTTATGAGGATAGACACAGAGTAGGATATGGTTTCATTGTTAGTTGAAGGAAGTCAGCTGGAAGTTTGTCAGCAGATGGTGTGGTAGGTTTTAATTTTTTGAGGAGTTTAGTAATAAGTTGAGTGGGTGCTATAGATAAGGAGAAGCTAGAGGGATACTGTTTTGTAGTAGTGGTAGTGGGAGCTGGAGAAAGGATGGTGCTGGTGGAGCTATTTAGGGTGCCAGAAAGGGCTTGTACTGTTTCAGTAAAGAATTTGTTGAATTGTGTGGGGGTGTCCTCATTGTTGGTTGGTAATATAGGTGTGGGAGTGCCGGTTTTACTTGGGTGCAGTCATTTATTTATTGAGGCCCAGAATTTCTGAGGGTTATTAGTGTGTCTTTCTTGTAAGGTTTTGTAGTATTTGGCTTTATCAAGTTTAATGAGTTGTTTGGTCTTATTACGGAGTGCAGAGTAGTTTTGTTTTGTGGTAGTGGTTCTAAGTTTATGATATTGAGCCCAGGCTCTGTCTCTATCTTTCATTATGGCTTTAGTCTCTTTTGTTAACCAGGGGGCATAGTTTTTTTTAAGTCTGATAGTTTGGGCTGGTGCATGATGGCTCCGGACATTGAGAAAGGTGGAGTTAATGTAATCAACTGCTTCATCAAGGGGTAGTTGTTTTAGGGGAGACCAATTACAGTTTTTTAGTTCATTGTTTAGGTCCTTAGCTTTGAAGTTCTTTTTGTTATGAACTATTTTAAGGGTGGATTGGTTGCAATGGTGGGATTTATTCCTAATAAGATATGTTGGTTGGTGGTCGCTCAACCTGTCTGGTAGGCAGCCTGATTGGCGTGTGAAGGAGGGGTCAGACAGAAGTATCCAGTCTAAGATGGAATGACAATTAGATTTTTTTGTCTATTCTAGTGGGGGTGTCTATGATTTGTGTAAACCCATGAAGATTAATATGGATAGAGGGGATGTAGTTGATACAGTTGGACCAGTCAATTGTTAAAATCTCCTACGATTATGGTTTCATGTGGGTGGGAGATAGCCATCCAGGATAAAAGGTTCTCCATATTGGCAATGTTGTTTCCTGGTGGGATGTAGACACCTGCTATAACTATATGTTTGTTAGAATTTATTTTTAATTTAGCAATAATCAGTTCAGTATCATTAACTTCTTGGGGGTAGTTGTTAACTTCTTCCAATATAAGATGATTTTGATACATTATGGCTACACCTCCTCCTTTTTTTCCTGTCCTATCCTTCCATATGATGTTATAGCCAGGGGGTGTAATTTCATTATCGTGATGTTCTGGTTTAAGCCAGGTTTATGTTAGTATGGCTAAATCAGGTTTATAAAAGTCAAAAAGGGCATGGAGGTCTTGAATTTTGCTAAGTATACTTCTGACATTGATGTTTACGAATAGAAGAGAGGGGTTAGTCCTATTGTTGAAAAGATTTGGTTGGTTAAGGTTTGGATGGGGAGAACAGGTGGGTCTTAGGTTAGGATGTATATCACCGCAGCAAGTGAGTTTTTGGGTTAGAATTAGGTAGAGCTTAAGTAGTTTTTGTAGTATTTTATTTTGTTTTAGGGATGAGTAGGGAGTAACTTTGTTAATTGTTTTATTATTTATGCAGGAATATCGAAGGGTTGGGGCAAGATCGTGTGGAGATAGTGGGAAATGTTGACGTTTTAGTGAATTGGCCATAGTGTTGGTTTGCCACTGAGTTGGGCTGGTGAGACTAAGTTGTGTGTGGTAGGATGTGAGTATGGAAAATAAAAGAAGGACAAGAATAGTTACTATGTAGAGTGCTACTTTTAGATGTAGGAAGGACATTGTGCTTTTTTGTTATTCCTAGTTTATGTTACTTTTACTGATAGGAGGGGAGGGATGTGTTAGACCTAAGACAAAGGTGCAGTTAGAAGGAGCTTGAGATAAGGGTGTGTCGTAGTATATTTGAGTGGGAAATTATCGGTGTGACCTGATTGGTGGGATGGGTGTGTTGGCTTGGGTGGGAGGGGTTTAGCAGGTATAAGTTTAGCAGCAGTGGGGGTGGATAGGAATGGGGGTAAGGTAGGGGAGTGGAGTGAGCCCGCATGGCGAATGGAGCGGGAAGAGCCGGGCTGAGGAGATAGCGAGCAAGGTAAGGAAAAAAACAATCAGTCAATGTGAAGAATGTGAGACAGTGATAGGCATAAGGTAAGGGTAAAGAACTAAATTTACTTAGAGAAAAGTGTAGAAAAAAGTTCTGAAAATGACTTAGAGTAAGGTATGTTGTGAGCCACTGAAGGGTTGACTATGGGATACTATACGTGATGGATAACAGCTAGATAGAATTTTGATTTCGTAATTATGGCAAAAAACTGGGTTAAACTAGGGTGAACAAGGAAGATTTCAGAGAGAAATATATCTTTTGTAATGTATCTAGTCTAGTAGAGCTAAGTGAGGAATACAAGGAAGAAAGGATAGTTAAGTGGGTTTGGTAGATGAAATGTGAAAAGAGGGATAGCATTGTCACCTAGTGGCCAAACCTTACAATGGCACTATGGTGGAACCGGAGAGTAGCATAAAAAAAGAAAGAACAGAAATGACGTGGCAGAGTTGAAGATGTTAAGATTTGCACTGGGTGTGACGAGGATGGACAGGATTAGGAATAAGTATATTAGAGGGTCTGCTCAGGTTGGACAGTTTGGAGACAAAGCCAGAGAGGCAAGATTACATTGGTTTGGACATGAAAAGAGGAAGGCCTAAGATAAGGTTTATGGATGTGGTGAGAGAGGACATGCAGGCAGTTGGTGTGACAGAGCAAGATGCAGAGGACAGGAAGAAATGTAAACAGTTGATCTGCTGTGGCAACCCCTAACGGGAGCAGCCGAAAGAAGAATAAGAAGAAGAAGAAATGGGAGGACAATGTGGAGATGGGGATTCTAGCTGGAACAGGCTGCTTGAGAACACATGGCTGAGCTCTGTACTGGGGCAATACTGCTACAAACAATTACAGTTCAGATACATACACTCAACAGTTCTGAAGGGAGGTTGAGGAGTTTAAGGTTAGATTGTTCACTTTGGTGAATTTTCTTAAAAAGAGGATGTTGCAGGGATCCTTGTAGCTATTTCCAGGGCAGGATATTCAACACAGTGGTGGGAGGCCCAAGTAGCAGGGATCACAGCAGTATTTGGCTGTAAAGAAGAATATGATAAAGAAAATGGTTACTATTTAGTTAGAGGTTTGGAGGGAGATAAGGTACACTGCAGGTAGGTCAGCTATTTAAATGTGTTGCAGTTCCCTTGAATTGCATGTGTGTAGGTGGTGCATGGGTTAGGAGGAAGGTGAGTGAAAGGGGAAGACACTGGAGGTGAAACAAATCAATGTAGCCCTTAAAATATTACATAAATAACCATTAAAATGCAATTGGCAGACAAAATAAAACATACATTGCAGTTGTAACGCCACATCTGGTATCAGACTGCAAGCCCAGAGTGGCAAAATAGTAGAAAGCTGTTTGAATTACATTAGTTTGCAGAGTAAAATACAGTAAAATATTGCTAAGAATACGGTATAACCACAAGGATATTTAGAATCTAGCTCAACAAACGGGAACTGTGAGTGCAAGCTTCCAAGCTCCACTACAGAGGGATTTAATACAAAAAATCAGTAATGGCACTATAGTGTTGAGACTTGTTGGCAATCAGAAGCTACCCAAGAAAAAAACGGAAGCTGTGACTGCTGCAAACTTCAACAATGCCACTGATCTAGGGATTTATTCCAAATCATGTAGCGGTATTCTAGCGTTTAGCTATATTGGCAACACAAAACTACGTTGACAAACGGAAGCTATGCCTAGAAGCTTTCAAACGCTACTTAAGTGGGATATAGTACAGAAAATCAGATAGTGGTATCAAATTATGCTGGGAGTTATTGTACGACGCAAAATGGTTAACAAATACTGTAGAAGTTGAAAATGCTATATCTAGCTTAATTCTAGCCAAACAAACAAGAGCTGGGACTGCTTTATCGCAAATGCTAGTAAAGAGGGATATACTTCAAAAAAACAATAACGTTGCGACCTTTTGACAGTAACCAACCCTTTTCAAACAAACAAATGGAAGCTGCGACTGCAAGCTTCCTTACAGCAATACAGTGCAATAGTGTAAGCTGCTCTTTAACAAAACATACATACACAACCAAGGAGTGGATAATATGCAATTCTGCTTTAGAAATGATGAATATTAAACTTACAATACATACATACACAACCACGAAGTAGATAATATGCAATTGTGTCTTAGAAATGATGAATATTAAACTTAATCAGATTGTATAATATACAATTCTGATTTAAGGATGATAATAAACACTTACTCAGCTCGTTTAACACAGCACTGGACCAGTACGGGTGTTCGCCAATGTGCAGGGCCAGCAGCCTACAGGAGGGCAGGTCAGGAGAGCTTGAGGAGGATTTTAAAAATGGTGCCGCAGAAGCCAGTGTCACTATATGGATTAAGGGGTGGAAATGGGTTTGAAGTATGGGAGGAGTAAGAAACAGGTAGGAAAGTGGGTGGAAAGGTAGTGGAAGGGAAAGGGGAAGGGGTCAAAAAGGAGAGGGAGTTGGTAGAATTATCGGGCTGAGGAGATAGAGGGCAAGGTAAGGAAAAAAACAGTCAACATGAAGAAAGTGAGACAGTGATAGGCATAAGATAAGGGTAAAGAAGTAAATTTAGTTAGAGAAAAGTGTAGAAAAAAGTTCTGAAAATGACTTAGAGTAAGGTATGCTGTGAGCCACTGAAGGGTTGACTATGGGATACTATACGTGATGGATAACAGCTAGATAGAATTTTGATTTTGTAATTATAGCAAAAAACTGGGTTAAACTAGAGTGAACAAGGAAGATTTCAGAGAGAAATATATATTTTGTCATGTATCTAGTCTAGTAGGGCTAAGTAAGGAATACACGGGAGAAAGGGTAGTTAAGTGGGTTTGGTAGCTGAAATGTGAAAAGAGGGATAGCACTGCCACCTGGTGGCCAAATCTTACAATGGCACTATGGTGGAACCAGAGAGTAGCATAAAAAAAGTGAGAACAGAAATGGGAGGACAACGTGGAGATGGGGATTCTAGCTGGAACAGGCTGCTTGAGAACACATGGCTGAGCTCTGTACTGGGGCAATACTGCTACAAACAATTACAGTTCAGATACATACACTCAACAGTTCTGAAGGGAGGTTGAGGAGTTTAAGGTTAGATTGTTCACTTTGGTGAATTTTCTTAAAAAGAGGATGTTGCAGGGATCCTTGCAGTTATTTCCAGGACAGGGTATTCAACACAGTGGTGGGAGGCCCAAGTAGCAGGGATCGCAGCAGTATTTGAATTTCTTATAGAATGGAGTCCTTTCAGCTAATGGAATCTAGAGTGCTCATTGAATACATTATTTGAAAAATGGTCCTTTCTCCGACTCACAACACTTACAACCATACTTTTCAGCCTCTTAGGACAGGACATCTAATGACTGTTTTGTCACCGGTTTGTAGAACATCACCAACTGTACAATAAACGGACCAAACATGAGACAAAAATGTAGATTGTACAAAAGAACACGTACAAGTTAAAACACTATGAGAAGACAATACTCTCATAACACTTTGGTGAGTTGCTAGAGTGACAGGTTTGTTTTATAGATATATTTCTGACTGCTATGATGTCTGACAATCAGTTGTATGTCATTACTTTCTGCCTAAACTTCTGGGATCATCCCACTGATTTGCCAGGGGGACAGGGTGACAGGCAGGGGACTTACACCAATTATCTGGACTTTCTGACAATATCTGTACAGTTGTGGGGTATGATTCTGCCTACAGTGTACTACCACTCCAAGGATTCTAACCAAGGCTGTGTGTGCTAAAAATACACTTCACATCTCAGTTAAATGTGCTATTTGGATTTTGTTGTCTATCTTTTCACTGTTTTCTAAGTCTCTCTCAGTTGTACAATATGACCTTGTGATTACAACAGTCGTATACAGACATTCCTACACATTTTATTTATGTAGCACAGTGTGGGTAACAGTGCTTAATACAACAGTACTATTAAGAGAATGCAACACTACATTACCATATGATACCAGAGTAAACACAAGCAGTCCAGGAGTTCGACCTTTATTGCCAGGCTGTTACCCTTTATTTACTTACAACCTATATGAGATTCGTTCTGCCATATTGTCTGGTTTATTCAGTACATGCCATACACAATACAGGTTTTATACTGGCAATTACCTTTCTACTACTTTTAGATTTATTTCTTATGACAGTACATGCAAGATTATTACTTACCTGCCTCTTGACACAGCCTCTGCAGCCTACAGGCATGGGCTTCCTGATTCACAGCCCATTCTGCTGCCACTGTCAAAGACATAAGAGTAATATTTAGCCATACCTATCCATAATATACATGAGCTGGCAATTATTAAACAGGTAGTAGAATGATATTTACACACAGCTGGAACATCACCCATCTGCCTAGCTTCTTGGATCCACTGATCCAAGACCTCCCTCTTCCTCCATTTCAGGTCAGCATAGTGATTCCTGACCTGCTCACCAGTTTGAGGGATGCCAGTGGCACTGGTGAGGTTATGGGCGAGATGGTCCTAGGCTTCTGCTTTATATTGGGAACCCTGGTACTGGCCCTGCAGCAGTCTCTTGTCATGGTCTTTAACAAGGAGTCCTGCCATGACTTTGGACTCCTGGATGCCCCAGCGCTGCACCTAGAAGTGTGATCCTTCACTCACACTGGCCATAGTGCCTACAGAAGGAAGCTGCAACAAGTTATGAGATGTATTTCTGCCTGTGGGGTGTAAATAGGACCGATTTCCCACACTTTGCCATGATTGGACAGTTTTGAAAATGCTAAGCTATGGGCAGCCCTGCTTACCTAAGGCTGGCATTGCTTAAAAGTGTATACCAATGGGCAAATTGATTTAGCTGGCCTACACATTGCTTACACCTAATAAGCAGGGGTATGCAATGCTTAGCGCTGCTTAATTTTAAATTTGCACTCTATTTGCTGTTTGGCATTGATTTATCATTCATTACGTGTTATATATTTGTTTAGTATCCATGATTCATGTGCATGTACACTGTATGGAGTCCTTGTGTTTATTGGGAGATTTCAACACTTTATTACAATGACACCTCACATCTGGACTTAATGCAGTACTCTAGCTAACATATTTATGTTATGTATTAGGTTATACAAGATAAAACTGTATATAGATTCCTTTCACATGTAAATTGGGATTTTGCTATAGTTAGGATCTGTTTGGGAATACCTCACTCTTATGTACTGCTGTGATGGCTTACTGGTTAACTACTGTGAATATAGTGTACAGAGTCCTGAGTTCAAGACCTGCAAGGTCTGTTTATTTTGTTGCTGGGCAGAACAGCGGCTGTTGGATACAGAGTGATTAAGGCACTTTTAAGCAGTTGTTAGTGGCTTTGCGTGGTGATAAGCAATGTTAACTTCCGGTTAAATATGCTCACAGGGAGTTAGCTTCAATATTGCTTAACCTGTGTGTGCATTAATTACCCCCATGCAAATGGACTTAAACCCACTTACTACTGCATAAAACTGCTTACTCCCACTTACCCCCACACTAATTTAGACAGAAATGAAACATGGGTCTTGGAAAAGTGGTGGATTTGGACACTCTATGGATTTATCATTCATTACACCTTACTTTTGTATCCCTGATTCATGTGTACATATACTGTATGGGGCACTTGTGCTTATCTGTGGATTTTACCACATTATTACAATGACACCTCACATCTGCATTTAATGCAGTACTCCAGTTCACAAATATATATTTAGTATGTTATACAGCAAAATAATTGTTCATAAAGTGATTTCACATGGAAAATGGAATTTACTACAGTGAGAATTGAACCAGAAATGACTGCTCGCAAAGCAAACACTCTGACCACTACACTATTGCAGTGCTGCTTCAATTGCATCTATATTGCTATTTATCTTCTTGTGCCATTTAAGCTAAAGTATGAATAGCTAAGCAATGGTCAAACCAGCACACCTATGGTTAAATGTAATCTGTTTGATAAAACAAAAATTCTCTACTGCTATTTTCTCTTGGAAGAGACATGTTTCACTTATTGCTGTGGATTCCTGTGTGAATCTGCACATTTGGCAGACATCCTAGCAACCCCCCATACCTCTCAACTTCTTCAAGCACACTATCAGTTCAAAGTTTGACAAATTGTGGTACAACTACGGGCATATGTTCATTATTGCTCTTATAAATTTGGGACAGTTACTAGGCTAACATGATTTGTAGTCAGACACTGAAATGTATGCATTATTTACCAGCTTCAATCCTGAGATCATCCCAGTGATTTGTCAGGACAACTGGAGTGCTGTATGCACGACATATGGACATTCTGCAATGATTTGTACAGTTGGGAGGTATGCAGCCTCCTATAACCATCCTCGCTCATTATAATTGCTGGGCAGTGCTTCCTGAGTGCAGGGGCATGTGTATTGTGAGAGCTCTGCTCTCAGACACACCCCCTGCTCTCGTCCATGCTCCATTTCTATTTAGGAGCAGAGGCAGCTTGCCTTCATTACTATGCATGGTGCATTGTCGTGTTGCTCTTAAATGGATGTTTCCATGCAGGAATAAGCTATTCCTGCACGGAACCTTACTATATCATGGGGAATGACTTTTAATAAAGAGAAAGGACAGATGGTATGATCCAGACTCTGACAGAATTGTTGTAATGTAATTAAGTACAAAATGTTAGGGGAAAGAGAGGAAGTTTATAGTATAAAGCTTGGGTCATTCATATGGAACAGGAAAGGTACACTAAATGAGGTACAATATAGTGGACTGCAACCGAGCGCATAATCATATGATAAAAAAATGAAGGGTGGAATTCCTTTTTTAATGAATGGCACCCTGGGAATGCCATGAAACCTGAAGGAGAAAATATGAAAAATATTCCAGTGAGTAGATTTAAAGTACATTTGTGCTGCAAAGTGAAACTGCAGGCCTAAACATCCTAGCCCTTCGTTTAATGAAGAGTATTCGATATAAAAGGAAGATCATAGATGAGAGCAGAGACTCAGATGGATTAAAATATGATTGTCAAATGGCTGTATGATAGTTAAATCTGGATCTCTAGAATGGAATGACTACCCTCCCAAAAAATCCTGAAACATATTGATAATAGCGGTGATGCACAAGATTGGGAATGGTCCACTGTCCATGGCCTCCTATAAACCAATTTCAATTTTAAATCATGATTACAAATGTTTCATGTCAATTATGCAGTTGAGGTTACTATGTCTAATGTAAGAAATAATGCATATGGACCAGACAGGGTTTTGTAAAAGTGGACGACAGCAGATAACCAAATAAAGATATTGATAATAGGGGATGCTCAATGGAAAAGTAAACTGACTATGTTGCTGTTGGATTCAGAAAAAGCCTTTGAGATGGTGAGTTAGAACTATTTATTCTAAACCATGAGAAGACTGGGATTTCCTGAACACTGGGTAATATTGTTAGAAAAGATACATGAAGGAGGGAAAGTAAGAGTGAAGGTGAAAGATAAGATGTCAGAAGAGTTCCATTTACAGACAGCAACAACACACAGGCTGTCCTTTCATGCCATTATTTGCAGTTTAGAGCCACTAGCGTTTTACAGCAGGGGGTTTCAAAAGAATATCAAGGAGGGACGCATAAAGGGAAATTTGACTGAGTGCAGATGTATTACTAATGTTAAATGACCCAGAGACTACAAAGGTGGCTGGATATAAGGTGAATCATGCCAAAATGCAAGTGATAGCAATCGTGAGTGTAAAGAGTCCAGAATAGGTCCCCCAGAAATATGAAAAGATGAGGTCAACTACATGGGTATATGGGTATATGGCTGAGAGACAGTAGAGGAAACATTGGAAACATAAAGAACTTCCAAAACCAATAACAATCATGGCAACCGTAGTTGAAAGCTGCAAACACTTTATTACATTAACATGAAGCGCTTTTCGTTCAAAGCTTGTACTTGAACTTCATCAGATATTGTAAAAGCCAAACTGATAAGATTTAAATAGTGTTACAACTGGATCAGCTGACACCCATATTTAAAGTGACATGCATCCTTTTACATTTAAAATCTTACACCTTAAACTTTCATTAATAAATAATCCTACAAATTAGATTATACTCAAACATTCTGCAATACCAATATTAAAAATGTATAAGTGAGGTCTGTTAAAACAATCAAATAGTAGCAATAAAACCAATGAACAGTGGCAATCAAACTAATTAAATATTTTCAACAGCTTGCATCTATATTAACTTAAAATGAGTTTCTATCCATGTGCAAATGTATGTCTACTTAAATAAACAATTAAATAGACAATTATGAAGATAGTACTTATTTAATATGTGCAAAGTACCTATTATTATGTGTCTAAATAACCAGATGGATTATTGTTATCTGCAGAGGCTTCTGATCTTTAAAATGGATAGAATATATGAACACATATATAGTATTGGCAAACTTAAACAAGATAATGCACTAGCTAAGCACATTTTGGATTACCCTAACCACAAATTCAAATTTTGGATTTTAGATCAGGTGGTAACAAATATGAGAGGGGGACCATTAGAAATAGAACTTGAAAGGGTAGAACTAATATGGCAAATCCAATTATATGCATATAATGCACCAGGATTGAATGACATGTGTTATTTAAAAAGACAAGTCAATGGTTGAGAAATTTTTGGGGGATGGAGAGAAGTCAAGAGTTGCATGGGACATGGTGGCATTAACAAGAGAAAAAGGAGGGCTGAAAGTTCCTGAAATTGGAGATTGCTCTGGAGGCTGGCCAAATAGCTAAGATACTTAAACTAACAGGTGCTTATTGCTAGCTAGATTGGAAGATATCAGAAGTGATGAATTAAGTAAAAGGGGGTGAAGATCTTTGAATGTATTATTACAACATCCTATCATAGGGATGCAGGTGCCAGTACTGAAAGGAATGACTGGTGAAGATGTAAAACTATTTAAGGAAAATACACAGGAAGGCAGCATATTAAATACTGGAAGAAGAATCAAAGCAAACTGGATGCACAATAGAGTGCAGATGGAAGAGAAAAGGGACTCCAGTTAAGGACTCAGGATATAGTGGATACCTAGCTGAAAAATTGGGATAGTATGAGCTACTGTTAGGGAGAATAGGAATATTAGAGGTTGAAAGTGAGGTGGGAAAGAATGAAGAGAAGATGGGGAGTGGTCAGGTGCCAAGCTCCTGAGAGAGGGCAACCAAAAATTGAAAGGCAGGGTGGAAAAAGTCTTGTGTGTAAGGGGAATAGTGATCCTAAAAGGCAAAAAAGCTGTGACACTAAAATTAAAGGGAAGATGAGGAAAGAGATACAGTCCTAAATCCAAGATATAGTGTTGGGAGAAAAGATTCCAAGGTATGCCACCAAGGCAATGAAATTTAAAATATTTGCTTGGTAATGTCTGCAGTGGTACTTTTACACACCTGCAAGGCTTAGTAGGATGTTTTGCAAAGGCAGAACACAATGCTGGAGTGGTACTATGGGAAGTAAGGAGACATGGTTGCGTACTTTCTGGAAGTGCCCAAAGCTAAAACAGTTTAAAGGATTAGAAGCCTTTGTCAGATATATAGTGGGGAGAGAATCTCACATAAAAGGTGCTCCTCCTAACAATAGTTAAGCAAATACCTGAAAATAAGACATCTGCTAACAATAATGTTAGAGGATAGGAGGACCAATCATCAAGAGATGGAAACAACTTTACCCTCTTATGGTGAAAGAGCTAGAAAGTTTAATGATATGGGCAGGTTGAAAAGAAGAGTAAATGGGGAGACGGAAAACGATGCAGAAATGGTCAGAGTGGTGGGACTGGGTGGAAGGCCATTAAATAATGGACCACATAATAGTAACTTGGTAAAGAAACAGGCAGACTGAGAACTGACCCCAGTTAGGATAACTAAAAGTAAGACAGACATAAGGAGCAAGTAGATTGGATAAAGAATAAAGCAGCAGGATAGAATTATAGGAGGCATCAAGCTGGACTAAAAGGAAGCAATATAATGAACAAATAGAGAGACCTACATTACTTTCTGAGGAGAATGTGGGGAATAACAAGTGTTAGCAAAATAATATGGAATGCTTGGTAAAGGGCAGAGGAAACAAAGGAAATTAGTATATTAGACTTACACATATTATGAAACTATTAGTCATTAGTAATGAAATATTTGAGGAAATGGTTGAATTAGATAGTGTCTGAATGGTGTTATTCACACCAATTCATATTTAAAAGATATGAATAAGGACTTGTAAATGTGTTTTATGTAACCAGTGACAGTCTATCATGTACAAGAATTAGTTTACTTTAAGAATTTAACATTCAGAAGACTGACCATCACTGGATTATGTAAGGGGAGCATCACAGCTCGGGCAGGGCAAGATGGCCAACTGCTCCTGGAGCAAAGTGTTGTGGGGAGCTCAATCATCTGATCCAGATCTCTCTTTAATGCAGTACCAGATTTTAGAAGTCAGTATTGCATTTGAGGTTAAAATTGAACATTGTAGCAAGCAGTTTGCTCAGTTTAAAATAAATTATTTTCTTTCTTTCTTTTTTAATAAGAAGGGTTGGGGGCAGGGCACAGAAATGAGACCTGAATGGCTGGGGCAGGTGGGGGGCGTGTCATGCCCACCTGATTGGTGCACCAGTAGAAGGAACAGAGCAGTGAAGTGTTTTTCTTTTTTGTTGGTCTTCAATGGAAGAGGTGGGGGGGGGGGTCCAATTGTAATCATCTAATCTCTACAATGTAGTGATCAGCTTAAAACAAAGTGCTTTTTTGTTCTTCACTTGAGCTAAAGGGGTGGGGCACTGATTCACCCAGCTATGCCTCTGATGTAAGGCACATGCATGAGCACTGCCTTACATATAAGAATATGTGCTAATAAAAAAATGTTGTATAGCAAAGTAATCAAACAATATATCATGTGGTTTGAGTAAGTGCAACATTCCTGAAGTGAGAGATACCACAAGATAAAGCAAAGTGGCATTTCCCCCTTAAAAATATGGCACATGTCCTGTAGAAAATGTGATAAATTTTATTTTGTCTCTTTCAAATCAGTTTTTTTTTTTTTTTGGTATTACAAGATTACTTATGGGCATCACACTTAGGCAGCTTTATTGGGGTCTCTGATAAAATTCCAAGATCCATAACTGTGATCATCTACACTACCAGCGCAAAACTAGGAAATATATAGTACTTCTGGGGTAGCAGTACCTCATTATTCCATCTGACTCTGGGGTACAATGTTACTACATGAAATAAAGTATAGGGGTGCAGATGGGCAAAGCTCACAGAAAAATGCCAAATGGTATTTCTGTGAGTTGACACTTTTTGTGCAACAGCAGTTTATTTTCTGAATTGAGGAGTTGCAATTATGGGTCTTTTGATAGAGAACCTTATTGGGGTATTCTGAAATTCTAAAGTTCTTAATTCAGACCTTCAGAACAGCAAGAGGGGAGCATGTGTCATGTTTAAGACTGCAGACAGTTCTGCAGTGTGTTCTTATTCAGAGGTACAGTAATCTCATAAGTCTTCCCATTTTAACTTCTGTGATGTTAAGTTTGATCCTTGGAACTGAGAATTTAAGTGTAACAAGTGTGAAATACAAAGCAAGTTGAAAAGTGATGTAATATTCCCTTTCCTCAGAAATGTAATTACATTGAAGTGTATTTTGTTTGTATAAATATATAGAGATGATTTTGTTTCTTTAAATTGCCAATAAACTTTGATAGAAATGTGTTGGAAAAGTTCATCAGCGATTACTGTCGAAATTATAGCACATCTAACCCAAGTGATTTCAAATGTAAACAAATGTGTTAAAAGCAAAACTTTTGAGTAGTTTTATAAGTGGATGCTCTACTTAGCTTACACCCCCCAGAAATACCATGGAGAAACAGGAAAAAAAATGTTAATTATATTACAGTTGGCTTTAATATAATTCATTCACTTTTACCATAGACACAAATTACCAAAAATGGCTGCATGAGATAAATGCATGCCGTGACTGAATGAAAGGCACCTGTAGGGAGACAGGTGTATGGATTTATAGTCTGTATAAGCACTGAGTGGATGGGGGGTACAGTGACTGCTTTCCCCCTCATAGCACACTTAGTGTGCAACCGTGATATTTGCAATTAATTTCTCCTTCCAGAGAATATCACTTTAAGTTTTTGTTTCATTTTCACATTCCAGATTCAAACCTTTGACAGGGCACCATATTTGATTTATTATACTGGTAAGTAGCAGAGGAATGTGGAGTTAGGGGGTTAATCCTGCCAAACAAAATGCTTTAGAAGTACATCAGTGAATTTTGACATTTGCTCTATTTCTTTTGCAGTTCATTTTATTAAGTTGAGACTCTCAATGAATCTTGTACTTCTGATTGAAACAAGTAATTTTATTCTGCAGCAAATTGAAGAGGCCAGAAACACTGCACTTTGTCCAGACCAGGAGTCTACATTGGAAAGGGAAAACAATTATCTAACTCTGTGACAAAGGATGGAACCATGATGGTGTGATTAGAGGTCCCAGAAGCAGAGCAACAAGACAGGAGGTGGAGCAATGAAGTGGTGGGTCCCGCCCCCTGGAGACATAGTTGTGCCCAGTTATGAGTACATTGGATGGTGCAATTTTTCAAGATGATACTAGAGAGATCACCAGTCATGCAAGGAAAGGGGCAAGGCTGCTTGGAGGTAATCACACCATGCTGGTGAGGGGACATACTCTGTGGCCAATCCATTGGACATCCTTTACCTGGCACTTCACTGAGGACCATAAAAGCAGCAGGAATCTTGAATTATCTCTGATGGCTGTCAAGTGGATGGCAATACACAGTCAACCCTTGCTCCAGTGATGGTAGATGACTGGACCAAGTGGAGAGAAGATTGGTCAACTGTGGGGGGAAACAGGGCCATAAGAAGTGAAAACCTTATGGTCAGTGGGAAGGTCACAAGTGGTGCCAAGTCATTTAGGATGTTAATGCTCCAATGCAGTCAGAAAAAGCAATAGGCACTTTTTTTCTTTAGATGTCTTAAAAGGTGAAGAGCAATGAATGCTAGACTGCTCTTTCATATTGGTCTTGTGGGCAGCTATAAAATGCAACTAGAGCAATCCAGGAGACAAGAGTAGAAGTGTTTGCCTACAGACAGGTAAGTATAGTCATGGAAACTACCAGGTGACAGTTAAACTGCTGTCCCTGTTAGGCCTTGGAGGGGCATCACAGAGTATATGGAATGCTGTGGTCTGTGTTTATCTAACACTGAATTAGGTAAAGTATTTAATGTAGGTTGATTCTCTGAGACATCTCAGGAGTAAGTACTCAACTCAGGGAGACCAGATGAATCGGTGTTCTAATGCTCACATTGGTAAAGTCTTATGAATCTACAATCCCTTATTTGGAGTTCTTCATATGTTGCTTGAATTCCCAAAGTTGCAGACATTTTATTTTTTTATACTCTGTTCCTATCCCTGTGAACATCAGGCCTCCACTATAGATATGGCCATTTGGTCTGAATTACTAGCTCAAACGATGGTTGCAGAATTCAGTCATCTGGAATGCCATTAGGGAGTCATTTTCTGACCCTAACCACTCCCCAATAATTGATATGAAAGATCCAAGATGCAGTGACCCTTTATGCTTTCTTCTGAGTATGCATGTTACTACAAGTTCCATAAAGGTCAAGCCTCTCAGGTGTCCCACTTGGTCATGGACATTTTGATTTTTAAATTGCAAACTGGCATGCTGTTCTGGCGTCTTAATATGCATACTGCAACTCTCAAATTACCAATCCAATCCTGCCCTCAGCCCAACAACAAACTATGACTGTCAATTTAGAAATTCGGCATTCTGTCAGGCCACACATCAGGAATGCTCCCTCCACCCCCACTTCCTCCAGTTTGTGTTCAGCTTCTCCTTTTTTTAGTTGACTTTGGCAGGTGCTTTTGTTTTTGAAAGAGAGAAGCTGCATCGTGGTCTACCTGAACAACTAATCAAACTGAAATGGTGTCCTGGCATCAAAATGACTGAGGCTGAACAGAATGCACAGTGACTGAACTGCAGCAACTAGATGACTAGCCAAGCATAGTGGAGATGATAGGATGAGAAGTGCATGAATTGACCTAATCCAGTTATGTTTCTGCAGCAGTTAAGACACATAACAAAAAAGACATTTATCAGAAGGTGATTTGGATTGTTTATTATGCTATTAATGTTAATGAAAGTAACCAGGACAAACTTCTGTATGAATTCTGAAAGAACTGCTGCAGTTGGTGAGATTACATATACTTTATTGTAACCTATACTTATAGAAGATGGCAGAAGGACTATTTAACAAAACTAGAGGGCATTTGACATTCATTGGTGATGCCATTGGAGTCTCTGACAAATGGCAATGTTGTATGGACACAGTTATTTTAGAAAGATGAAATGGTTTAGCATGCAGCACTGTCACTGCAGGTCACGTATATATCTCTTGAATTATCCACAGAAATTTAAAGACTTTCTTAGGTCTGGGTACAAAAGGCAACAGGCAGAAATTACCTGAGAAATTATGTGATTTAAGTTGTATGTTTTATCATTAGTAAAAAAAACATCTTTTTTTGTTAGCTGACAAACTCTTTAGAATGAGTAAGTTTTACAGTGCAATGCAAAAACCTAATCAGTTATGGCATCATATTTTTTTTGGGGGGGGGGGGGTTATACTGTTCTTTGACAACTATTTGTGTTAGGTGATCAAATGAGTCAAGACTAACCATAAATGACTGAAACTTCCCAAATGCAAACTGCATTCAAAAGTTAAAAAAAAATAAAAATCACAGGGATTAAGTGTTTTTGTGGGCAGTAAACTCCAGTGCACACCCCATGTGGAGAAGTGGAGAGGTACACTCCTGCTACTTACATATACCAACTCTGAGGTCTCATTAACATGAGGGCAGGCAAAATACCCAGCATAATGTCAAATCATCTTCATTGGGAAAAGATGACCAGATGCACATTACTGATCACAAAAATATCACTAGTGTTTCAAAAACAAGGCTGGCTTCCTTTTTCTGCATGTTATACATTTAGAAACATGTATTAAAATACAGATAAACAACCATTCTAAATGTAAATGTTGAGATACACTGTTCCATTGTTTGGAAACATTTAAATGTACAGGTTAGCTCAAGTAATTGCTCTGGAACAGCTTAACCTGCATTTGCAGTACACGTTTTTTTCATTTTGGTTGGCATATTGGGTCAGTAAAAGTACTGTATGGAACTTATTTTCCCCCTCTTCACCATTCTTTGGCCATGATTGTACTGTTATGCGCAATCTGCTACAGATGTGGTTTGAATCTCATGACTGCCAACCAATGTAATAAAAATCTTTACTTGGCAATTGAAGTTAGACAATATTAGTACAACTTAAACACTTAATAGATAAATGCCCAGCCACACTATCTTGTAAGTGAATAAATAAAAATACTTAGAAAACAAAAATTACAAATGAACCCAAAAAATCCAGGACTCTGACAGCAAATAACTATTTTAATGTAGAGTAGGACAGAAAAAAAAAGTTTCAGCTTACAGACCCTTCAACAGCTTCAAATACAATCAACAACATACCTTTATTGACAAAACCATCATGTGTTTTAGACCCATTTAACCAACAAGGACAAGTAAAAAAAAAAGATAAATACAAGTAATTATATATATATATATATATATATATATATATATATATATATATATATATATATATATATATATATATATATATATATATATATATATATATATATATATACATAAATTTGTATCCATGTGTGTATATATAGATAGATATAGAAAAAAAAAGGGAAAAATGGTTGTACAGGAATGATTACCCTTGCTATTGGCATACAAATTACTTAAGTAACACTGTTGTCATGACTTCTAATACAAGAGCCATATTTAAGATTACTTTCCATTAATAAAATACAAGAGTGTTCAAGCTGGTAGTACTTCACATATAGGATCATAGGAGATTACTAGGCTAATGGCCCTGGGGACCTTCCAAGCCTAGCCAAGAGTTTATCTCCAAAATGAAACCTCAGTCAGCATCTGTCGCCCTTGTCAGTGAGGGACATAGGTGTAACCCCTGGGGCAAATTTGTGGTTTACCATCAATTCATGAAGGTTGCGCTTGGGTCAGCGAGGTGCTCTTTTTGACATGTATGTGAAGTCTATTCCAGAGACGGGGCAGCTTCTGGGAGGCAAACCTGTCTCTCCAGCAGGTTTTGTTGGTGTTGCATATTAGATTCAGGCCTTTGAGTGGATATACATACACAAGCGCAGATTTCAATAATTCTGCAGTAAAAAAAATAGTGGCGATCATTTTAGTAGTGCTGTAAAAATCAGATGCAATCAAATTTTAAAAAATTGATAAAGGGCCTCCTTCAACTAGTCCAAAATAAGAATCATCATTCAATTCAGTCCCAAAATGAATGCATTGCGGATTTTTTTGAAAATGAACTTTTTTCAATATGATGGTTGAAACCTGCCCTTATCTATATGATCATAGGTTCATAGGTAGGTACTAGGCTATCGGCCCGAGGGCATTTATAAGTCTAGCCAGAGTGTGTCGGCTTTCACCACCCCATTGATTAATTAACTGATCCTCTGTCAAGCAGAGCCAATGAAGTGATCCCAGGGGTGTATTTTCTGTTACATATCCACTCGTCAAGGTTTCTCTTGAAGAGTGTTAGTGAGGGGCTCTGCCTGATGTAATTTGGAATTTTGTTCCAAAGCATGGGGAGTCTCTGTGACAGGAATCTGTCCCCCCAGCGTGTTCTATTTATTGTTGTGGCAAGGTTTGGCTCACTAGAGAGCATGGCTCGCAGTGACTTGGATTTCTTTAGGTGGAGCATGTCCATCAATTCTGAGTTGGACATGACTTTGTAAGTCAGGCAGAGATCACCTCTGAATAAGCGATATGCCACTGAGATCAGCCAGAGTTTTTCAGTCAGGCTGCATAGGACATATGTTTGAGGCCAGTAATCCTCTTTGTGAGGTACTTTTGTTGTCTTTCCAGCTGTTGGAAGTGTCTTGTGAGGTACATCCCAAATGGGGCATTGTACTCTATGATGGGTCTAATGAGTGACAAGTAGAGGGGCACTATAACCTCTTTATTTCTAGATGCAAACCCTTTAGTAATTAGATGGGCCACATAGAAGGATTTCCTAACTACTTTGGCAATCTGTCATATGCGAGCTTACTATCTACCTGGGTCCCCAGATCTCTTATTACCTCTTCTGTATTAAGGGGGCTGCCACCTATGTGGTAATTCGTGGGTGTTTTGTTTTTCCCAAATGGGATGACTATGCATTTTTTGGCATTTAGCTTGAGGCCATGACTTTGACACCAGGTGTCCTTCTCAGTAAGGCCCTTTTGGAGGATGTCCGTGTCAGCTGGAGAGTCAATTATGGCTCCCAGTTTGCAGTCATTGGCGAACTTGGTTAGCCATAGTCCTCCTGTGTTTGCCTGTACTTCTGAGAAGTATATGCCAAACAGTAGGGGTCCCAGGACCGAGCCTTGTGGGACACCACTTGTGACTGGTTTAGAGTTGGACCTGGAGCCCGCTATTCTTAGTTTGTGAGTTCTGTCTGTAAGCCAGTTGGCAACCCATCTCATGACTTAGGGGTTTATGTTCAGGCTGGTGAGTTTTTTTGTAATACCCGAGTGGGGAATGGTGTCGAAAGCCTTGGCGAGGTCAAGGTAGGCTGTGTGAACCACGTTTCCCTCATCTATGGCCTTGGTGACTGTCTCGAAGAAGTCAACCAGGTTTAGTAGGCATGATCTGCCCTTAACAAAGCCAAACTGAGTCGGGTCAAGGGTTTGGAGGTTCCCAATGTCTTTGATAATGAGTTCCATGATGATGAGCTCCATAGCCTTGCAGACCAGGCTAGACAAGCTTATGGGGCAATAGTTACCAGGGTCAGTTGTGACCCCTCCTTTGTGAAGAGGAATAACCATTGCTGTGCACTATTCTATGGGCATGTAGCCTGTGGAGAGGCTGAGGTTGAACAGCGTGTTTAGATAGGGGGTTAATTTGTTCTGTAGTTCGTGCGAGATGCAGTCTGGGATACCATCTGGCCCCATTGACGCTGTGTTTTTGGCTTTTGAAAGGGCTGTTTTCACTTGTGTGTCTGTGATTTTTTGGGACACTACACTTTCCCAGTATTGTTGTGGGCCCTTTTGGAGGTGAGAGGGGGGTGGAGTTTGCACTGAATCTATCTGCCAGGATGTTGGCAATATCAGTAGGTTTAGTATATTTTGTGCTATTTTGCACTAGTTCAGTGCATATCTGTGAGTTGCCACTTAGATTCTTAACATAGCTAAAGAAGGCTTTGTGGTTATCTTTTGAATCCTTGGCTATTTTTCTTTCGAAGTTAGCCTTGGATGATTTCATGAGGGGTTTAGTTTCTTACTGATACTGATCAGGGATGTCTTTCCTTCTTGGGATTTGCTTTAATTCTGAACTAGTTTCCTCCTTCTATTGTATAACCTGTTCATTGCAGGGGGTCCACCAAACTGGTTTCCTTCCCTTAGAGGAGTGAGTCTTTGTTTTGCTGGGGATGGCACATTAAATGCATCCTTGTAGGTGCTCATAGAGTGCATTTGTAAAGGTTTCTGAATCTTGGGCAGCGTTATCCTTTAGCGTGGGGGTTGTGAAACTTACCACCTCTGTCTTAAGTAAGGTGAAGTTTGCTTTAGAAAAGTTTTTTACTGTGGTTTCCTTAGTTGGTGGTGGTGGTGGGGTGTGGACATCCAGAGTGATTAGTTTATGGTCTGATCTAACCAGTGACGGGTTGACCTTCGGTGTGGAACACCTGTCACCATGTTGGTGATAACCAGGTCCAATATGTTTTCACCTCTGGTAGGGGAGTTTCCCAGCTGATCCAGGGCGTTTGAGTTGATGAATTCCAGGAAGCGCTGGGCCTGGGAATTTGTGCTTGAGTAGTTTTCCCAGTGAATGGTAGGGTAATTGAAATTGCCCAATATCAGGGTGTTCGGTAGGACCTTCATGTTTTCCAGTGTCTCCAGAAAGGTGGAGTGGTGGTCCTGGGTCATGGATGGTGATCTGTAGCAGGCCACAATTTGCATTGCAGATTTGCCTGACGTTAGTTGCACATGGATGATTTCAGCGGTATCATGCTGCGCCACTAACCTGGAGGTGTAGGTATCCTTGATGAATATGGATACACCCCCTCCTTTTGTGTTTCGGTCCGTGTTCTGTGGCCGAAACGTGTGGTATGAGTTGTAGCCCAGTAGTGTTGGGGTGCTCTCTGGAGCCTTGAACCAGGTTTCAGTTACTGCACAGATGTCGACATTCTCCATACTTAGGAGTGCTTTGAGCATGTGCATTTTGAGATTTAAACTCCTGGCGTTGAGTAGCATAACCATCAGTTTTTTTGTTAATTGTGCTGTTTACAGAGGTGGGATTGACTTTTGAGCCTTGCCTAAAAAAGGCACTATGGGGGCAGCAAGAGCCTTGATCAGTATTCGAAAGCCTAGGGGTGACAGGTGCAAGTCGTCTCTTGCGAAGCAGCGTGGCTTGTCGAGCATGTCGTACCAAGCTGACAGACACTGGATTCCCTTTGAATGACACCAGAAGCTTAGCCAATTGTTGAAATTGATCATTTTTTCTTTATACTGATGTATCATTCTTGGTGACGGCAGGATGCTACTCAGGGTCAGGGTCATACCAGCCTGGGCTACATGATCAGAGAGCTCCATGTCTCTTTTCATGTAGTCCAGGGAGGCACATCTCAGGTCATTCACACCAGCATGAACAATGACAGAGTCATATTTGTACTTGTCTGGAGTGACCTGAGTGCTTGTGTTATATGGCGGATTCTGGCTCCCGACAGGTAGCTAACAGTAACCTTCTGCTTGTCCAGCCTAGTGAGTGGGACGTCAGTGTGCCTGACTATAGAGTCACCTATTACTAGTGCTTTAGGTATGTTATTTCGCCTTAAAGGCTGTGATTGTGCGGCACACTGATTTTGTGTTTTATGTGTTGTCTGGTTTGTGACGGGAAGCGCAGGTTGTTTGGGTGTCTGCTTTGGAGGTCTCTAATACTTTTGCAGGTTTTTATTTAGAACCTCTGAGTATGATTTTGTGTATTTATGTGTATTTTTTGCCAGTGCTGTTTTAGTAGGTCTGTGTGTGGCTGGAGGTGTGGTGCATGTGTTAACCTTCTCCTCTTGACTGTCTGTTCCAGTCTTGGGTGGAGACAGCTTAGCTTCCAGTTTGGCTGTATAATTGCATCTCTCACATATGTTAGTGTTCTTGTTTCATTGTATGCCTAAACGGGTACCTGTCAAATCTTCGAACGCTCAAAATTTCAAACGTTACATAGTCGAGACCAAATGTTTGAAATTTTGAGTGCTCGAAGATAGACATTCAACGGCACCATATGGTGCAGATAGGGAGAATTTCTCTTTTCTGCACTGAAGTGCGGTCTCGGAGTTGGTATATTTAAGTAGGGGGGGTGTGGGGGGTGCAGGGGGGCTTGCCCCCCTGCCTACACTGATAAAGTGTTTTTTTCTGTGTTTTCTTTTTTTTTTATGTTCAAACATCCAAATGTTGAACATTTGGTCTCGACCATGTAATGTTCGACATTTTGGATGTTCGAACATTTAACATAGACCCGCCTAAACAGGGAACTGGTTCTTTTTTTCTGCATTTGACACCACCAGAATGTTAAATCACTCTAAAAAGCCAGGTGGTTTTCTCCACATGTTGTGCTTTGCATTTTCATAATACCAGACTAATTACCCCAAGTATTACAACTAATAAAATGGCGAATGTTATATACATAATAGGTTCATAGATTAGTACTAAGCTAACTGCCCTTGCGAGCCATTTTAAGCCTAGCCAAGTATCCCTTGTGAGACTCAAACCCTGCATCTTGTGCTTGCAAGGCAAACACCTTAACCATTATGCCACCCTTCCCACCCATACTCATTAATGGGTATTAATGTTTGTAAAACTCATTGTCTAACATTTATATTACAGTGGCAGCACTGGCATCAGGCCTGGAGCCCCCCCTCATCCTGTTAACATTTTTTGATACTGATCGGACATTACATCTGTAGGTAAGCTTACATTCTTATACAACAATATAACCAAGAAACTGTTTAAATATGATGGGCCAATATTTCACTTTTTGAATCAAAAGAATTAATATAAAAATAATAAGCCCGTCATCTTGATCTTGAGATGTTTTTGGCCCATGCATATTCCAAATCTAACCTAGAAATAAATTTTCCATAGCCATTCTTCTCTATCAGGTGATGAAAGTTGTGACCTCTGCTTAAGAAATTACTTACAAGATCTGCAGATGACTGCTCATAGGCATCCTCATTTTTAGAAATCCTTTTCAATCTATGTTGTTAGTACTGGAAAAAGTTCAAGATGCAGAATGGGGAACACTTCAAAGGAAAACTCTAGTAGAAGATAAATTACCTGACTGACTCTAGCTCAAAGAATACTATAGCAGTAAGGGAGCTAAGTAGTTACCAGGTAACTGAAGGAGTAGAATGCAGGACAGCAATTTATACAGTTATTAGCAAAGTATGGAGCAGAACTAATTTGATACACTGATTTCAGCTCAAACTATATTAGCATTTTTTTTTCTAACAGGAACCAGAGGTGATTCATCCTGCATGCTGTGCAAGGCTTGCAGAATCCTGGGGTCAGTTCTCATGCCTCGAACAACAACCTAGTAAGTAGCAGAAACAAACTGCAAAATTGACTGTAACTCCTTCCACCTCTTGCAAGTACATGCAAGCGGTTAGTTCTTTCTTCAGTCAAACATCTCTAATTACTGTATTTAGCAGAATGAGGTTATGGGCTATACACTCCTACCTTTCTTCCAAATGGAAATGCAACTGCTCTCTCCCCACATAGCCTTATGCCGCTCTCTCCCCATAAGCTTTTCTTTACCACTGAGCCTAAACTTAACCTGACATAATAGTAAAAGTAAACACTTGTACAACCCTCATTAACATCTACCACCTCTGTTCTCTTTCACTTCTCTTCTCTTTTCCCCTCTTTCCCAGTTGCCTTTTTCTCCCTACACTTCAAATACCTTCTAACCTGGGAACATACTCCTGTTCTTTAGCAGGGAACTTCTAACCTTCTAACTTCTTTAGCTTAAAATATAATCTGCAACAACTTATTCCTGTTCTTTAGCTTAAAATAAAATCTGCACCCACAATTTCTTCTCAATAAATTCCCTTTTCCTACTCTATATCATACCTTCATAAATACTTGACACCTTGAAACCATATAATTTATGTTGTTTTCTGACTCGTAATCATTTTTGAATTGTGTTTTTCTTTACTTTGACTGTAACTGTGAACACACTGTGTAACACAAACTCATTTAATTGTATTCTTACCTCATTTAATTTTGATTTCTATGTGAATAACTGTGTATAATAACTATGTAATGCGGAGCTTTACTTCCCAGGCCTCCACTGAAAATGGGCTCCCTGAGCCCAGTGGACCTCCCTGGTCATCAAACTGAAATAAATAAATACATATATATATATATATATATATATATATATATATATATATATATATATATATATATATATATATATGGATTCACTTCATAACACTGAAAACTCAAAACACTGAAAATGAGAAAACTTCATAATATAAAAGACCAAAACACTGAAACTTCAAAACACTGAAAACACATATCATACATATACTGAGTTTAAACAACATAAATCATAGCACTTTCCACCAAGTGTAAGCAGGGGTGCAAGTCCCCTGCACCCCCCATGTGGGGAACTTCACCCACCACACTCCCTGCTACTTAAATATATCAACTCCAAGATTGCACTTAGTGTAGTGAAGTGCAATCTTGGAGTTGATATATATATATAAGTAGCAGGGGCGTGGGGGGCACAGCCCCCCACATGGTGGGTGCAGGGGGGCTTGCCCCCCTGCTTACACTTGGTGGAAAGTGCTATGATGTATGTTGTTTAAACTCAGTATATGTATAATATGTGTTTTCAGTGTTTTGAGTTTTCAAGATTTTGAAGTTTCAGTGTTTTGGTTTCAGTGTTTTGAGTTTTCAAGATTTTGAAGTTTCAGTGTTTTGGTTTCAGTGTTTTGAAGTTTCAGTGTTTTGGTTTCAGTGTTTTGGTTTCAGTGTTTTGAGTTTTCAAGATTTTGAAGTTTCAGTGTTTTGGTTTCAGTGTTTTGAAGTTTCAGTGTTTTGGTTTCAGTGTTTTGGTTTCAGTGTTTTGAGTTTCAGTGTTTTGGTTTCAGTGTTTTGAAGTTTCAGTGTTTTGGTTTCAGTGTTTTGAAGTTTCAGTGTTTTGGTTTCAGTGTTTTGGTTTCAGTGTTTTGAAGTTTCAGTGTTTTGGTTTCAGTGTTTTGAGTTTTCAAGATTTTGAAGTTTCAGTGTTTTGGTTTCAGTGTTTTGAAGTTTCAGTGTTTTGGTTTCAGTGTTTTGGTTTCAGTGTTTTGAGTTTTAGTGTTTTGGTTTCAGTGTTTTGGTTTCAGTGTTTTGGTTTCAGTGTTTTGATCTTTCAGTGTTTTGGTTTCAGTGTTTTGAGTTTCAGTGTTTTGGTTTCAGTGTTTTGAGTTTCAGTGTTTTGGTTTCAGTGTTATGAAGTGAATCCGTATATATATATATATATATATATATATATATATATATATATATATATATATGTGTGTTTCTCTATATTACATGAAACAAAGGATTCTCCTCACTGTTCACACATCTTATAAATGCAGTTTTGCAGTGCAAGTCGTGTTGTAGATTTCACAAACCTTCAAGCTTACAAATGTGGTTCAGGCTGAACTAAAAGTACAGATATATTTTATGTAAGTTTCTCTCCCGTGGCATTATTATTGCTCTCCTTGAGATCTTAAGGAAAGCTTTCAGAAAGTATTACTTAGAGATGGAGTTGAGTGTACACCTGTAACTGACTCAGCTCCTTCAAATTAGGTAACTAAGTCCAATATTGTATTCCAGTCATCACCAATCAGAAAAAAAATGTGTAGCAACACAATAAAAGCATTAGCAAAAGAAAGGCAGGTTGTATTGTTACAATGATTATGAATGAGACATTTGTGTAATTTGGCAGTTGCAGTGTTGCAATCTTTTTATAAAGGTGCTTGCCTTATGAGTAGTGATAATAACTGCGCCTTTGCATTCTGGTCAGAGTATTTTTTTGGTTTGTAAGTTAACTGGATGCTTATTGCACTCTGATGTTATCAGTTGGTGTCATGTGATTTTATTTTCTGTGTAACAAGGAAAAGGTTTAGTTCCAGCAAGTTTTATATAGAGTGTAAAAATACAGTCAGGATAGGTTATAAATAGATTTCTTCATTATTTTGAGTTGTTACAGTACTGATTTTAAGATTGCCTATCTAAGAACCTGAACCTTTTAACTTTTAAGGGTGGCCTTTTAACATTTATGCTACTGCAAATTTAGGTAATACATTATTACAATAGAAATGTTAATGTTCTGCTTTCTTCTGTACCTTTTACTACCTTGTCCATGAACATGTATAAGCTTTGCTAACATGCAGCCCTGATTTTAGCCACATTTTCCTGATATTTTGTCCTTTCCCTTTTGGTGATTGAGAGGTATGATGTTTATTGCACTGATGTGACTTAAATGGAATACATGCACCTTCTGGCCGGTCCAGACACTATATGTTCACCTCTTTGTCCAGTAGGTGTTGGCATTGTGGTAGAGCAGATTGACTGCCTACTCCAGGATGGGTAAAATGTAGCTGGTTATCCCAAACCTCCCTTGTTAACTCATCCACTACACAGGTCCCTAGTTGAATCTGGGTCATTTGGGACATTGTTCTGGGCCATGGTATCAACCAAGTATTTTACATAATTCTTTCCAATATATGTCTGACTTTAGGGAACATTTTACATATGTAGAGCAACCAAAAAGGGTTTGGCAGGTCAGAAGTGAAGGGAAGAATTTGTTAATGAAAAAAATCAAACCAACCTTTTAACCAGTTTTATGCTTCATAACCATATTGAGTCTGTGACTTGCCATGATGAGAAAATGTGCAGAGAAATTCCTTAGTATAACATTTATGCTATCTCCTCATGTGCGCACATACTCCTATTACTATAGGTCAGTGGTTTGTTCATCTATGTTATTTATATACTCAGTTTGCTTTTCTTGCAAAAGTGCAGTTTCTCTGTTGTGCCGATCAAAATATTCTCTTGTACAACAGCTCTATGGAGTGTTACCGATTACCTTTTCATGATGATTTATGAAATGATTTTAACTACTCAACAAGCTGTTACAAAAAGGAGCATATTTTAATGGCTAAAATGTTTTTTTTTTTTTTTAAACAAGAAACATCTTCATTAAACCATCACGTACTACATAGGCAATCATATATTCATATAAACGAAAACAAAACACACTGACACAATCCTAGTAACAAGCATTTTACATCACAAACCATACTGGCACACTCCCAGTTGCAAACATACAGCACTTATAATCTACCCAATCTTTCTCAAACATTACATAGCTCATTTAAGTCCTGCTGACTTTTAGGCCTCATTCCTCCCTTGTATATATTGTTTCCAAAATTCCCATTTTTTCCTATGTAGTTTGCTCCTACCCTTTTCTAAAGAGCTCAGTTCCAGTTGTTTTATCTCTGTTACTATAGATAATTAATGGCTAAAATGTTGTGCTACATAAAGTTGGAGAACTTGGCTGGAATCCACAAAGCAATTGCGGATTGTATGAGCCAAGACAAATCATTTCATTTGCAAGTACTCCCTGGTTGCACCTGAAAGAGTCTGCTTAGCAATCATTACATTTCTCTGCAAGTTTTATGTAATGAGTACAAAATACAGTTGGGATAGGTTATAAACAATTTTCTTTCATTATTTTGAGCTGTTAGACTACTGTAAGATTTCCTGTTTAAAACTTTAACCTGTTAAGTTAAGTTAATGCATTCAGTTAAAATAACTATTCATTAGTAGCTCTGCACAAAGGGTTAAAGTCTGATGTATAAAACAGAGCCATATCTTTTGCTAAAATGCCCTGCCTATTAATCTGTTGCCATGATTTGCTTTTCCAGACAACTGCCTGGAAGACAAAGAATTTGTTCTTAGCTTAATTGAGGAAGGAAAAAAAGCCAAAGGTAGATGAAAATACTTTTTCAAACTACCACCTACTGAAAAATGTGCATTTTTTCTCAACAGAACTAGTAGTTTACATTTTGCTTGTAGGTTATAAGGTGATATACCCTTTTGTCTGGCTCAGTGAACATGGGCAGAGTTGTCCATCTGTGCCACCAGTAGCATGAGCTCTGGAAGTGTTCTAAGGACATGGAAGGGTTAAGCTGGATAGGATAGGACAGTATATGATTACATGCCTGTACACCACATTGCTTGCACAACTTTTGGAGACCAGAAGTTTTCAAATACAGCCATAGCCAGATCAAGCAGAAGGATCCTTTAGGTAGCTGCTTAGGGCCCTGTGCTATCTGGGCAACCCCATCCACAGTGCAGGGCATTATCAGTATTATGTTTTTTTAGGAGTGCTGTGTGAATTACTGATGCTTAGCCATCTTACCTGATAACTTCTATTTAGTGCACAATTGGGTGCTCTTCACATTTTCAGTGTAGAAACAAGTGTTTTGCTTACTACAGAACAGGATAGAGCTGTCTGAGATGAAGAAAAATATAGATAATGAATACAAATGCGGAATTAAACTAGTATTCCTATTTTTGTGTCATGGATAACATTGCCCTGTATAAGTATTACTGAAGTATCATGAGCAGTGGTACTTCAACATGCAAGTCTTGATATTTATTACCATTATGGCTTATGGAAGCCGCTGTGGTGCAGCAGTAGTATTGTCGCCTCACAGCAAAAGGTTCTCCTGTTCGATTCTCAGCTGGAGTGCCTTCTGTGTGGAGTCTGCATGTCCTCCCTGCGGTTGAGTGGTGTTCAAAAGCCATGCGTAGGGTGTGCCTTCGTTGAAGGTTGGACATTGAGCTGGCACCTCAGCACCATAAAAATCTACTACCAATCATTAGCGGACCGAAGTTCTGCTGTGGCAACCCCTAACCAGGAAAAGCCAAAAGAAGAACAACAGCAACCATTATGGCCTATGGATTGTACAACCTGGCATACATGTGTTATGCTAGAGTACATATCAGCAGCAGCACAAGTAAAATTGACAGACCCAAAAAGAAGTTCACAAGCCTTTTTATATCTCTCCTCCCTTCCCCACCAACAAAATTATTTCTATAGACTTACTCTGAGCTACAACTTCATTATAAATATAGCAACCATATATGTTCCTAACATCTTTTTAGAACCTATGCTGAAAACCTTCTGTTGTATAGTGTAAACCTTTGGCATTTATAATGTCTTTTTGGTGTACATAAACCTAGTTATTTTGTTTACTGTAACCAGATTCCATTGTCCTTTGTGCACAGAGGGGCCTGGATTACCCAAGATCTGTAAGGTTTATTTGCCAGATCCAGGAAGGCTGAAAGTGTTTGATGGCATATACATACCTGCTGTGTCCACCAGTGCAGTAAGCAATCTTGTACTGATGGGACCAGCAGGAAAAAGGTACATGGTATCCCATATCCTATTGGTAAATTAACACATTCCCTCCAACAGACCTCTGGAATTTTGTATACTAACATCCAATGGGCGGAGTCTATGGTTTTTGATAAAATTAAAATACGTCCTCACATTTCAAACAAATGTTTATATCTCTGGAACCTTAGGGGTTACAAAATAAGCGTAAATGGTAAAGTTTTCAGCACAAAATGTTTTATAATGGTAGTATTTAATGTTCCAGCAACCACTCATGTTACACATACTGTCAACTGCATTTTGTTCATCCATAAGAGATCAAGCATTTCTGTCTGTGCTACTTGGTTATCAAGATATTTAAAAAAACATGAAATGTATGACAGCATAAATAATTACATAAACAATCTCTTTACCTGCACTAGACAGAGGTCATGCATCAATCCAGTTGTGTTTGCCATTGTATAAGATTTAAGATTAAATATTTTACTACTTTGCATGCTCATAGGTAAGTACTAGGCTAGCTGCCCTTGCAGCCCATTTTAATCCTAGACAATTTCATTTTGTGCTTGAAATAACCTATCCCATTTGGTTATATTTATTTATTTATTTATTTTATTTTATTTTGCATTTGTTGACCGGGCTAGTCTAACTGGAATAAAATCCATTTTCAGTAGAGGCCCGGGGAGAAAAGCTCCAACACATATAATTTTATACAGTAAAAAATAATCACAAGTTCAAAGAAGTATAACAGTAGTAAAATAGCTCTAAGCAGTTACAGCCATACACAGACACAATATATGACTGTAATAATTGTCTCAAATTCAAAGAATTATAATGGTAGTTAAAAAGGGTCTAAACAGATTACAGACATACAGATTAGGTACAGTTGTCATTGCAAGCATACCTAGCTCATGCTGAGGTGATATGCAATGCAATACATATAAAAACAAATTAGTAGTTTTCAATTGGAAGCAGGATAAAAAAGTATATACAGTTGATAAATTATACAAATGTATCATATGATACAGTGAAATAAAGATATATAGGAAGCAGCAAGAGGATGTAAGTAGGTGGAATATACTCTTGTTAGGAGCAGAGAAGACAGTTAGTCAGGGTTTGTACAAGGACAAAGCCAGTGAGTACTGAGAAATTGTTTTATTTTTAGTTTAAAGAGTCTTATGGAGGTCAGAGACAGGAGTTCAGAGGGAAGCCTGTTCCAGTGTTTGCCTACAGAGTTAGCAAACAGAGAATCTCCAGCTGAGTTGTTGGATTTGTTGATAGTAATAAGTGGCTTATTAGAGAAGCGTAGGTTCTTAAGATTGTTGTAGGGGGTAATGAGGGTAGTCAGTATAGGTGTATAGGTGGGGTAGTACAAGCTCTTATGGATAATAGTGAGTTGTTGAGATAGTATCTGGTTATGAAACTCTAGCCATCCTAGTTGTTTTAGGTTGTTGCAGTGATGTGTTCTAAAAGGAGATCCTGTGGCAAATCTAGCAATGGAGTGATAGGCAGTAGCAAGTTTGTTTAGGTTGTTTTTTGAGAGATTGGTGTATATGGGTGCGGCATAGAGTAAGGTAGTGATTAAATGAGTTCTAGCTATAGCGATTTTGGTTGAAGGAGTAAGGAAGGGTTTGAGTCTGTAAAGGGATCCCAGTTTATTATTTACAGTTTTTATAGTGATGTTAGTATGAGTGTCAAAGTTTAGATTATTATCTATGGTTATTCCAAGAAGTTTGGTGTTTGTGTCAGGAGATATGAGAGTCCCATTGTTGGATGTAAGAGTAATGTGAAGAGGGGCAGACCTACGAGTAGGAGTAAAAAGTAGGAGTTTAGTTTTTTTAGGGTTAAGTAGAAGGCAACGGTTTAAAAACCATTGTTATAGATTGTCTTTACCCATTCCATGGTCTATAATTATATATGAGCCCTAATTAGAATAAACTGGAAACATACCATATATAATTTGAGGAGACCCATGCATGGGATAATACATTTAGGAGTTGCCTCTGTCCATTAGTACAGGGGGCAGTCCAGAGGCAGATTTTCTCTTTCCCATCCACAGATCTAGGTTGCTGTTGAATATGGACAGGGACGACATTTTTTATGTGGATGTTCCACAGCAGTTTATGTGTCTGTTTTTATGTGTCTGTTCCACAGCAGTGTTATCCTCGGTAATATACCTGTCCCTCCAAACCATTCTGATGATGTTGCAGAAAATATTTAGATCCATAGACTTAGTATTTCTGATACCTTTTGACTTGCTGATGTGCAATAAATCCATCAGTAATTGGGCGGAGGATGCCCTGTATGCTAGACACAGGTCACCTCATAGCAGTGTGTAGGATACAGAGTATAGTGACAGGGCTTTGAACTGGCCCATGTAAGACATGTTGTTTAGGCATGTATCCTTTTAGTAAAGTATCTCTGTGGACATTCCAGCTGTTGCATGTGTCTTGACAGATAAATGCCAAAGGGACCAATATATTCAGTGATCGGCCTAATAAGGGCTGAGTAAAGGGGGACAATGACATCCCTAGATCTAGACATAATCCCTTTGTTTACAAGCTGTGTAGTATAGAAGGACTTTAACAATAAATACATGTTGGTCAAAAGTTAGGTCACTGTCCACATAGGTTCCCAAATCCTGAAGTAGGTCAACTTTTAGGGGCATATTGACAATGTGGTAGTTCCTTGGGGTAGATGTCTTCCCAAACGATACAACGTAGTATAGTTTAGGAATTATTAACGGAAATATGACAAGCAATATTTGATGCCTAGAAGCAGTAGTAGGATATAAGTGCAGAAACACCTGGAGGGATCACTAGAATGTAAAGAGTTAAGATTTGGATCTTTTCTTAGAAATATCAAGGCATCTAAACTTTAGCTTGCCTTTGTAATTCTGGGGATTTTAGTGGACACAAGTTGAACATTTGGGCAGTGCATCACAATGCTGGTCTGTGTATACATTAGCTTTTCAAAGAATGCTCTTCAGACTATCACACTCCATGGAACACATACATGAAAGGATTCCTTTGATATTGGATATGTCATTCAGAAAATATCCATACAGAAGCTCAGAAGGCTAGCATCTATCACAGTTTGTAAAGTAGCTCTGTGACATTATGTCTTATATAGTTGTCCTTTAATATCAAACATTTGAAGACAGTTCCCAAGAATCTGTTCCAGATTTGAATTTTTCAATCTCTCTTCATCTCTCTTCATGTTATAGGAAGAACTACAGTAATTTTAATGATCCTTCTTTAGCTAGGAATCATGTAAACACAGCTGATATAAGACAGCCATTCAGAGTTGAAAAGTCTGATGCTTGTAGAAGTCATCTCAAATTAATACACCATCTGGCCATTTATTTTTAGCCAATGAGCATAACATAACAAAATGAGTCTCCTTTTGGCTGAGTGAATATCACTCTGTCATGTATTAATTGGGTGAGGGGCAAGCTGCAAGGCAGTCTAGTACCAGTTTTGTTAATCCAGCACCAAGTAATAAAAGATCTTATGGTAACTTGCATCCATGATTGCAGCTCTGATTATTAGCAAATTAGTAGCCTATGCTAAGTGTAGATCAGAGCTTGTGTATGTACCTTTAAGAAGCATTTCCAGATGTAGCACGTGCATATAAATAATAAGCATGTGCAGTCAGCAGTGCCATTTTAGGAAAACAGCCGGAGTGTTAACATTTATGAATGCAGTAGTCAGTCTGTTTATGTTTATTTAAGTTTCAGTTACAAAGCCTCATTTCTGATGTGTTTGTGTGTAATAAAGCTGCTTGAACTGAACCCATGAATGTTTGTCTGTTTTAGCCTGACCAGACGAGCGACATGGTGTCAGAACTGGGATCAAAAGAACAAGTTCTTCAAGCCATGAGGTGCAGAGCTGAAGGTGAAGGCAGACTAAGCAGGTTGAGTGAAATGGATCTCAGAAAAACAAAAAAAAAGGGCCAGAAACAAGCTAATGGTAAAGAAAACTGCACAAATGATTTATTTGGCAAAGAAAATGAAATGGCACATTTATAAAGTACAAAATGCATTATTAATCAAACGAGTAGCACAAAAATGTATTATTAAGCAAACAAAAGGCACAAACCACATTATCAATTAAACAAAATGTTCAAAACCATGATATTTGATACAACTAGCAGGAATATTCATATGGGGCTTAGAATTACCTTTGGTTTGCATAACGAGCATGTTTAGAGTAAAATGGGCACAAGAAAAGTATATTGAGCATGATAAGAGGTTAAGTGGGCATAAAGAGTACAATAAAAAGGACAAAATAAGCTTAAAGAGCAAGGTGACTGCATGTTTTTAGTAAAAGACCATGTTTGGGCACAGACTACTATTTTGCACTGGTCGAAGCCAATCAAAGCATAACTAGAGTTGTTCGAAGTGTCCCAGAGTGTCTCAGAGTGTGCAAAGTGTTTGCAGAGTGTGTGCTTTGTTACAGTGCAATTATTTCAAAGAGCTTGCTGTGTGCAAAGTACAGTTATGTTGCAAGGTGCAAAGTACAGCCATTTCAAAAAGTTACTTGTGCTGTGTGCATTTATTCCCAGAGTGCCACCATTTCAAAGTGTTTCTTACACTGTGCAGAGTTATTTCATAAAGTACAGCCATTTTGAAAGGTTCTTATGCTTTGTACAGTTTATTTGCAAAATGCATTCATCTCAAAGTGTTTCCTACTCTGAGCTTTTTCCATCGTGTATGGTGTATTCACAAAGTACAGTCATTTTGAAGTATTTCTTACACTGATAAGGAATAGTTTCACAAAGTACAGTGATTTCAGAGTGTTATTTGGCAATGTGCAGTTATTTCAAAGAATTTGTTGTGCTATTGGGCATAATTACAAGTTCTGACATATATTTATGTGTGTATGTCTGTACATGATTTCAAACACCTTCACAATTGTGTGCTGATATGGCACAGGTATTTTACAGATACCAGGTCCGCTTGTGTTTGATCATAATATAGCAGAGAATTGGAGAGTATTTGAGCAGGAATACAATATTTTCATACAAGCAGCTTTTTATGACAAAGCTACATATACAAGGGCATTCATTTTGCTTAACTTAGCTGGGTCAGAAGCCATTGAAAGAGAAAATTAATTTGTGTATGCACCAGTAGTATATGCAAGAGAGAGGGAAAACCACCATATTGTGGTCCTGGCTGAATCAAGGAAGAACTCTGAGTGCTTAAAACACAAATTTAGAGAAATGTGCAACCCCCAGACAAATGTTACATTAGGGAGGCACTGATTTTATACAAGAGATCAAAAGCCAGGTGAAACTTTTGCAGCTTATATCACTGACTTCAGAAATAAAGCCAAAACGTGCAGATTTGGTGACTTGAAAGATGAGTTAAAGGACAGGCTTGCGTGTGGTATTAATAGTGCTGCAGTGAAAAAGATGTTGCTGTGTGACAGTGATTTAACGATAAGCAAAGCCATAGAGATTTATCAAATCCATGAGCTCACATAAAGGCACACAAGTATGCTTACAAGTGAAAAGAGCATGGTTTCAGCAGCTTCTAGAGCAAAGGTAGACTGGCAGGGAAAACCCATAGCTTTCTAGCAAGTTCCAAGACTAGCTCTGTAAAAAGGGCCTGCTTGGTACAGTATAAGAGTGAGTCAGCAAAACCCAAGTCAGGTCATTGTTAACTGTCATAATTGTGGAGCCAGTCATGAGTCTAAAAGAGACAAGTGCTTAGCATTTGGTCATCAATGCCACAAGTGTAAAAAAATGGAACCATTTTCAAAAGTTTTGTAAATCAAGCAAGGTTCATTCAGTTATTAAGAAAGGTGACTCAAAAAAGCAAGTTGATTATATAGAGAGCTGCAACCCTACTTTCTATGTAGTAGGTGTATCAGTGTTCAGTGAAAAGGTTAATGCACTAGATTTATTGGCAAAGAGCAAAGTATTTTGTACTGTCCTGATCAATGGTAAATCCACGGAGCTCAAAGAAGACACTCGTTCAAAGTGTAATTTAACATCAGCAGAAACATTTGCTAGAGTGAGAGCTGGTGAGTAACTTAATTTGGGCAATTGTGTAAAGCTTGTTGCTTATGGAGGTGAAGAGATTCAAACCAAAGGCTCAGTAGTACTTTCATGCTCTTCGGCTGAGAACAGTTGCAGGTTGCAATTTTATGTTGTCTGAAGACCTGTTCAATCATTATTAGGTCTCAGACACAGTTTGAGAATGAAAATGCTTTCTTTTAACAAAGAAGTACATCATGTGAGCATATGTCCCATTTCAAACTTTAGTGATAATTTTTTTCTCAGAGTATGCGGATGTGTTCAGCAACAAGCTAGGCAAACTTCCAGTTGTGTACTCCATGAAAGTAAACCCAGAGGTCGTTCCAGTAGTCAGACCAGCAAGGAGAGTTCCAATAGCTATGCAGGACAATGTCAAGGTAGTGTTATACAAAATGGTGCAGCAAGGAGTGATTTCTCCAGTCACAGAACCAACTGAGTGGGTGTCTTCCATGGCAGCTGCTCATAAGAAAAATTCACATGAAATCAGAATTTGCATTGACCCAAGAGACTTCAAGAAGGCATTAAAGAGACCTCATCTTCCTAAGCGTACAGTCAAGAAGATTGCAGCCCTCATGCCAAATGCCACTGTTCTTTCTGTCTTAGATGCAAAGAGTTCATTTTGGCAAGTGATGCTTGATCGCAAATCTTCCCTGCTGAAGATTTTAGTGAGTTATCAGTGCCTTTGAGAAAGCTGACATGCACAAATGTTGCATGGTCATGGTTTGAACAACACCAGATAGCATTTGATAACCTGAAACAGCAAATTGCTAACCCACCTACATTAAGATACAATGATGTCCACAAACCAGTAATTCTTTCCTGTGATGCTTCAAAGTTTGGTCTTGGTGCAGTTATTTTTCAGGAGGGCAGACCTGTTGCCTATGCATCTAGAACTCTTACCCAAACTGAGATGCAGTATGCTCAAATTGAGAAGGAACTTTTGGCAATTGTGTTTGCATGTTCAAAGTTCCATGATTATATTTACGGCTGAGTTGTCCAGATAGAAACTGACCATCAACCTCTAGTCACTATTTTAAAGAAGCCTATGCATTCCACTCCATCAAGACTGCAAAGAATGATGCTCAAATTTCAAAAGTACAATTTCAAAATGGTCTATACAAGGGGTAAACTTCTTTATTTGGCTGATACCTTTTCCAGATCACCCAGAAATACTATGGAACAGCTTGATGCAGAGAATTTTGACTTTGATGTCATGGCAGTGCATAATTTTTCTACCATGAGACTTGATCAGCTAAGAGATCATACAAAGACTGATCCAGTTTTGCAAAAGCTCAACCACTTCATCAATGTAGGATGGCCGTCAAAGCAATCCTGTGTACCGCAAGAAGTACAACCTTAATTCCCATACATAGATGAGATGCTGATAGAAGATGGTATCATTTTCAAAGTTCCAAAAATTGTTGTTCCTACTTCCTTACAAAATGAATACATTCAGATTTTTCATCATGGCCACCCAGGTTCTGATTCTACCAAAATAAGGGCAAGAGGGCTAGTATTTTGGCCTTCACTAGCAAAAGACATTGATAAAGTGCTTTCTTCTTGTTCAGTGTGCAACAGTACTAATCCACATTTGCAAAAAGAGATACTTCAGCTAAGCCAGATTCCTGATCTACCTTGGTCAACAGTAGCAACTGACATATTTGAGTGGGACAGTCAAAATTACTTAGTGTTGATAGACTCTTATTCGAACTAGTTTGAGATTGATTTGCTACCTAACCTAGCATCCTGTGCTATTATTAAGATGAAACATCATTTCTCAGTCCATGGTAGTCCACACAAAATTATTTCTGACAACGGTTCTCAGTTTACCAGTCAATTATTTCAGAAATTTGCTAAAGAGTGGGACTTTACCCATGTTACTAGCAGTCCTGAATATCCACAGTCAAACAGCCTTCCTGAACATGCAGTACAGAATGCAAAGCAATAACTGGAGAGGTCAAAGCGTGACAATGCCGATATCTTCTTGAATTTACTCAGTCTCAGAAATACACCCCTTATCAACATACTTGGCTTGTCTGCTCAGAGACTTCTATCTAGGCAAACCAGAATAACCTTGCCTATCAGTTCTAGTTTGTTGGTGCTTGATGCTAAGAACAACATAGCAATCAAAGCCCAATTTTTTAAGAAGTGTTCTTCTCAGAAGTCTAGCTATGATAAAACAAGCAGATTTCTTTGTCCATTAAAAGAAGGAGTGACAGTGAGTATGCAAACAGTGAAAGGCTTTGATTGAATTGGTCAAGTGAGAGGTATCTGTACCGAGCCGAGATATTACTTAGTGGAATCTGAAGGTATAGAGTACAGGAGAAACCACAGACATCTTCTTCCTGTATCAGAAATAATATCACAGCATCGTACATGTGATACAGACTCTAGATCTCAGAGCAGCTCAGGCAATGTTCATACCAAAGAACATGTGTCAGTATCCATTCCCATTCCTGATGATGTCCCAGTTATCCGCAAAGTTGAGCATTCCTTTGAGACAGTCCCCATTGCTAAATCCAATTCTGACTTTTACATTCGCAGTCAGGTCATATTTCTAGACTTAGTGTAAAATACACAGCAAACTGTTCACGATTGTTTTATATGTGTCTGATTTTGTATGATTGCATGTCAAAGAATCAGCTTAGTATAATTGCATGTCAAAAGATTATTTCTGTAAATTGCATGTCGTTGAATACTGTCATTTCGTATATGGACTACTTCTCAAAGAGGGAGGATGTAGATCAGAGCATGTGTATGTACCTTTAAGAAGCATATCCAGATGTAGCACATGCATATAAATACTGAGCACGTGCAGGCAGCAGTGCCATTTTGACAGAACAGCCAGGGTTAACATGTATGAATGCGGTAGTCAGTCTGTTTATGTTTATTAAGTTACAAAGCCTAATTTCTAATATGTCTGTGTGTAATAAAGCAGCTTGAACTGAACCCAGAAATGTTTGTCTATTTTATCCTAACCAAACAAGCGACACTAAGTTCTTACAATAGTTTGATTTGTAAGCTGTTAGCTGAATGAAGCTGGAAACAAGACAGAGGATGTATCATGTGTGCCACAGTCTGCGACAGCAGTCTAGATCTGAATTGGAAGCATGATTGCAGGATCAAGTCTTGTTTACAGCAGGAAGCATCCCTTTTTCTATGTAAGTCCTCACTTGCTACTGCAGACGACAGTACTTCTATACTTGTTTTAACTGACCTCACAACAACTGGCTCCTGATGGTGTTCACTGAAGTGTGTTGTATCTGACAGACAGGCTGCAGTTACATTGTTGTAACAAACTTTGTATTCACTAATCATAAATATGTGGCACATAAGCTAGCTACTCTCTGTACCGGTCTTCCAAAACCTGTGGGTACCATCATAAAAGTACTAAGTGATGTGGTGACTGGTCATGGTTAATACTACCCACACATGCAGAGGGTTCCTATTACCAGATCACAGATGCAGTTTGTCAAAAGCATTTTGATTGAACCGAAAAGAGCGAAAAGGCAAAATAGCGAAGTGGCTTTTCAGCGAATTCGTTCCTTGGGAAAGAATTCGCTTGGCTGCTTTCGTTACTTTGCCATTTTCGGCACTGTAGTGCGATCTTGGAGTTGGTATATTTAAGCCCCCCACATTATGTAATGTTTTAAAGTTTTTTGTTTATTTTTTTGGTAGGAAAAAAATTGCTGTTCTGAGGTTTTGACGTTGTAAGCTTTCTCTTATATGGGGATCGATTATTTATTGTTCGCTTTTGTAAGCGTGCGATAATATAATATAGACCCACATGCAGAGGTGTCATTATTCAGTTAGACAGTGCCAGCGTGACTTGAAGTAGTCTCTTCGGTATTGTCAGCCCAATGAAATTCTGCTCTGTGGCTCAATAGCACAAATGCACAAAGTGGCTCAACTAAAGCACATAATTTGAAATCTTAAAATAACATGAAGGCAATTTTATGGAAGTCTACAGGTATTAAATGCTCTAAGCTGGAGGAGCAGTGGACATAGTAATCTGATATGGGTTTGGGTGCAAAGTCAAAGCAGAGATCACTTAACCCAGTAAGGAAAGCTCACCCTTTTTAAAAAAGTGATACTTACATATACAAGATGCTTTGATTTCCTGTCCAGTCATTTTAAGAAATTCCATGGAACCAGTGCTGATGTCATGCCATATCATAACTTAGTTAAAAGGTCATTCATAGTGACATAAATACTAAGATTCTTGTTGTCACTATGCCATTGTGATGTTTTAGTCAGTATTTGAAAAACATAAGCTACTCTATGCTCAGGAGAGACTGTAGTGGACATCAATAACTACACACTTCCAGGGTTTCCTTAACTGTAGAAAAACTTCATCTATCCATCTACCATAATTGTTAGTATCACTATCTGTGGTACCAACAGCTAAGCAACAGTCCCTACAATGACTTCTCTTTGCTGTAGTCTCTGAAATTTCTCTGAGGTGATATCATGGATACTAGATAACTGCTGCAAGGTTTGCTGAGTGGATTTTACATTAAACGTTATGACCTACTGAGTAAATCCTGCGGGTCCACCCAAAACATGCAGGCAGTAGTGTGTGTGTTCTTATAGGGCTGTGGTCCCACCAATAACTGAAACAGAGTCCCACCCATCCACAACCACTTTTCCCATTTTGCACATGGGGTTGGGGTGTCACTTCAGCAGTGGCAATCATCTAGAGACAAGGTTTACACCACCAGGTGGCTAGCCCTGCTGTGGTAGTTCATTCATACCACTCACTGTCACATACAGTCTTACCTACAGCCAATTTAGAGTGTCCAATCCAACTACTGCATGTCTTTGGAATGTGGGAGGAATCTGCAGCATCAGGAGAAAACCCATGTGACCGCAAGGAAGACATGCAGACTCAGCGCAGAAGCGATCCCAGCTGAGAATTGAACTGGAGAACCTCTTGCTGTGAGGTGACAATGCTAACTACTGCACCGCCATGGCCTTCCTCCCAGAGTCCCACCAATGTATTATAAAACCAATCGGTCCATTTTTTGACAAATTTCTGATGTTGCTTTTAGCAAAAATAAGCAACTGGTCTACCAAGTACCCAAATACACAGGGAGCCTAACACTTGTTAACTGTGAATTTAAAAAAATAGCAATTTGCAGGATATTTAAAACAGTAAATAATCATCAAAAATCCTGACCCATCTTAGGATAGGGTATATAACTCAATGTAGAACCTCTTCACGCTACTTTTGAATATCTTTCAAAGACAACTTGTATGCACTTAAATATTTGGTTACTCTGCTTTTTTATTAATTTAAAAATTGTAAGCTCTTTGTAACTTAAGCTTTGAGATTCCTTTGGTAAACTGAATATCATGGAGATTTATGTTAATATAATGAGTGTGTGCATATACCAAATGAATTACACAGTATGAATACCGCCATGATGGTTAAAATGGCAGCAGCAAAGTTACACATCTGTGGTGTGTGCGCTACAATGCCATGCAGAATTGTTATATTTAAGTAGAACAATTATAACATCACTGAACTAGTTTTCACACTAGGATTAATTGCCCACATTTTATATATCTGTCCAAGTCCAACTCCCGTTGCCATGTTACTGTGCATCATTATGGCCACTTTGCTCTTTAGTGGTTCTTGTTTGCAAAAGCCCTCACCCTGCTGTCTGATTTGAGTGACTCTGAGGATGATAATTTACTTAAGTGGTTGAGCTCTGCAAGCTCAGTGTCATTTTTTTGTTACTTGCATGTGCAAGTATTAATGTGACAGGACATAATTAGGCACCGATACTTGGAGGGTATAACTCCAGAAACTTCTTGGGAAAGGCAGGATGCTGAATGCTGCTGGTTGTAGTTAGGTCATTAGTGGCTGTTAGGGTAAACCAACAGTGTTTGGGAATATTTTTTCAGTGGAGGTTGAGGCAGTAGAAGCAATTTTAGGATTATTTTAGAACTTTGAGAAAGCCTAATGATAACAACTAGCAGAAGACCGTTGTTCATGCTGAAAATAGAATCATGGATATTGCCAAGCTTATTCTGTGTACTATCACTGAAAATATATATTACTATTACTGATGTTTTCAGTGTTGTGTTCAACTTATTTAGTATGCAAATATTTTTTAATATGGGAAAAGTGGTATGAAAAAAGATGTGTATTTTGAAATAGCTGTTTATATGGAGTCAATGAGCATAGAAATCACAATGTCACCGTTTCCATCCCTGTTGTAAAATGATGGTAGCCTATTCCCTGTTGTAAAATTAAGGTAGAGTACATGATCCATCAGCCATTACTCTGTTTCAGGACTGAGTTTGCAAAGATTACAAAACACTCTGACCTGTTATGTTGTAATACCCAATGTGACTGACAATACAACATACTTTTGGACTCAGCAGTGGTTTCCTGTTGCAAGTTAAAACCAGTAATCGCATGTCTGTCAACTTCAAAAAATAAACTCCAATTAAAAAAGAAGCAATACAATTTGAAACCTGCTATAACAGTATTATAACATTTTTGCAAGTGAGGGTTCCTGCACCCCCAAGGATGCAAATTATATATACCAGAATAAGGGGAGTAGTAATATTTATTGCAGCCTTTAGATTAAGAATAGGTATGCTTTTCCCATACACATGCTTACAGGCTCATTTTAGAGGCACTGTGGTTCTCAGACTTGCAACAGTCACCATTCAGATGCATGGTATTTACTACAACTTTAGGAAGTCATAGTCCCACTGTCTATTTAAAAAGGAGCACATTACACTAGCTATCTGTTTGACCTTCACTGTTTAGTTTAGTTTCTCCAGGTGTTGTGGGTTTATAATAAGCAATGCTAGAACAGACCTCCTCCTTCAGTCAGGGTACTAGAGTTCAAATTAATAGTTTCTCAGCCTTTGATGTTAGCTAAGAGTGCTCTTATTAGCACCATGAATGTGTCCAAAATTGTCTTCTCCTCTAGATCATATGGGGTTACACATATTAGTAACATATTAAAGTGGGTCCCCTTCGAATGGTCGACATTTTACAATGTCGACATTCATATGGCTGAGACCATACGATCGACATTTGAAATGTCAACCATGGGGAACCAGCATCTCCCTATAGTGCGGAATGGAAAGATTTCCACTTTTGCACTGTAGTGCGATCTCGGAGTTGGTATATTTAAGTTCCGGGGAGTATGGGGGGGTGGAGCCCCCCTGCTAGCAGCATTAAGGTAAGTTTTCTTTTGTTTTTTATGTTCTACTTGTATGGTCGACATTCAAATGTCTATCATATGGTCTCTGCCATATGAATTTTGACATTGTGAAATGTCGACCATATCAAGTCGACCCATTAAAGTATGATTGTAAATTCTTTGTAACACCTGCTGCTCTTACTACTATTGTGAACTGCCTGGGTATCTTTTTCCCACATGGCTCTAGTTTCTACTTGCAAATCCTGGTATTTTATGACTGCCTCTCTCTGCATGCATGACACTGATCACTGGGGTGTAGCAGTTTCAATGTTAAGCACTAGTTCTGCCTTTTTTCATGGCCTACTATAGCTGCTTTTCATACATCTATATTTGAATTGTTAGTAAAGAGTAATTCCTTGCGATAAACCTTAATTATTCTTTGTGGTTCATTTTTCCAATGCTTCTCAGCTACGTATATATTGTAGTATTTGGATATTCTCCCATGCAGTCTTCTGGTCATATTATTGTGCTCTTCAGCATACAACCCCCTGCTATCAGTTTCACACACAAGATGATCCATTTCAGTTTCCAGTTCTGTTTTACACAGACTGCATCTGTCTCTTTCTCCAATATTTTCATTGGGCTTTGTAAACCAACATATATGCAGTGCACTATCCTGGACTGCCATTATCAGCCTTTCCTCTTTTGTTTTCAGTTAACCTCTCATTAACCATTCCTGCGTGAAATGTTAGTCCACGTGAGGTTGTTCCAGAAGATCTCTGTACTTGCCACTATTTGTGGATCCTCCAATTTTTCCTTTTTTTTTGCCACATTCAGTTGCTGTCTGATTTTTGTCTACTTTTGGTTTGATTTCTGTTCCAACTTTAGTCTGAAATGCTTCTGCTAAGGTAAGCAAAGATGTCATATTAGACACCTCTACTCATGTTTTGAAATGTTCACTACATTTAAATCTAATGAGGTCAGCAGATACGCATGCAGTCCCACAACTGCAGATCTAGACATGTAGTCATTTTCAAGGAGGCCCACACTTCCTTCAGATCAAGGAATATATAATCTTGGTATATACCGAATATTTATATATCAGTTGATAATGATGAAGCATTGTTCTTGTTTTTGTGTCCAATTGATTCAATATCTTCTAGGGCAAATCACCCCAAAGCAGTTAGTTAAAACAGGAAGAGCAGATGGATTTATAGCTTTCACTTTATTCCTAGATGTCAAGCCAGTTTTCAGAATTAGTCTTTTGAAGTGTTCCTTGCTGAGCTTTATTCTCATTTGTTAGCGTTTTATTGTTGACCCTTCATTTATTTCCAAATATTTATACACTGTCCTGATCAGGTTACTTTATATCACATTCCTACCTCAGGTTGAAATCTTGGTGCTGCAGCTTTCTTCTTTTAAATGCTGAATTTGCACATTTATGAAGACCAAATGTCCTCCTTATATTTTCTGAGAAAGTTTTAACCATTTCTAATTATACTTATAGCTCATCTGATGAACTATACAATTTTTAGTCATCCACAATGTAGATGAGATGTCTTCAAACAAACGTTGGCTTCTGGAACTTGACCTGTAACCATAGCCTGATCTGTTAAGTAAACAGTTTAATGGGTAAAGGTAAAGACAAAACAGCAGCAATTAAATCATCTCAAATGTTATGCCTGGTATGATAAGGCACCCTTTGTCATGACTTAACTGCAAAGAGTTTTTCCCACTGCTTCACGGTCACTGCAATATAATCACTGTATAGTTATGTTATACATCTATAGGTTCTCCATTATCCATGAATATGAGATGCTGTCAAATCCTTTTTGTAATTTATCCATGCCATACTTAGATTCTTCCCCTTTTTACAACTCTTTTGGCTTTATCAACAAATAATCCTTTGTCCCATACAAATGTTTTATTACCATTTGCTCAGTTGCCATAGTTGAATTTTAAATAATCATAACCTCTATTGAAATCAGTTCTAGTATACATCTGTATTGTCAGGACGTAAGTTGTTTTTCTATAGTTCGTTTTATGACTTGCATGCTCATTTTTAAGGAGGAATATAATATTTCCTGTTAACCAGGCTGGTGTCTGTTGGGGATATAGAAGTATTTCTTGCTCAGGGGTAAATCATTGTGTAAAGATGTTATTACCTTCAACCAGAAGTTAGGTACTGCATCAGGGCCAGTATGCATACGTGTGTGGGTGGGGTGGCGGGTGGGGGTTCAAGTTTTGAGATTTTAATTACATCTTAATTTCTCTGGTTGTTACTTCATTCCAATTTATTATCCTCTACATTAAAGCTCCTTGCCATTTTTAATTCTTCTAGCCATTCAATATCCAGTAGCATAGCTAGATTGAGGCAAAGGGGGGCAACTGCCACACATGCTAAGTGTTGGGGGGACACGATCGTCCAATCCCAAATGCACAGCAGATTTTAAAAGCCAGCATTGTATTTCCAGTCAAACCTGAGTGCTGTAAAGCTCCATGCAACTGCTTGCTACGTTGTTTAAAGTTATTTGCTACAGTTTAAAAGGAAAAAAATAAAACCTGAGTGTTGTAGCACTCTGCACAGGGAACTGCAGCAACAACTTGCAATGTTTATATCAAGCAACTTGTTACAGTTTAAAAGCAAAAAGATTTTTTTAAACTCTAAAAAGGAGAGGAAGGAGTGTCAGTGCATGGTGCAGAAACAGGACCTGATTGGCTGGGTCAGGAGTGGAGGGGGAGTCATGTATCTGGCCACCTGGTTGGTGCCAGTAGGAGTGGACTTTATTCTATTCATTGGAAGAGCAGGAGATGGTGCATGGATTGGGTACTGTCTACAGGAAGCCAGGCAATTGGCATCCTGCAGTTTTGCCTAAGTCTTTTTCACTCTTCAATTGAAGAGATGAGGGGGTGGGCTCCTAGCTCATGTTAGCAACCACAGGGCACTGTGTGAGACAGCTACTCTGTCAACTTCCTTATGTTCATCAATGGCTTCTTAAATACTTCTCTAAAATGTATCTTTTTTTGATGTTTCTATTCCTTTGATATAAAAATTAAAATGGAAAGCATAGCAAAACCTGTAACAGCTAAGAACTATTCTAAAGCAAACTACATCATATTAAGCATCAGTTTGTCAAAATTCAATGGCCCTCCAAACCCAGAGTTCACAGCAACCTATGCAGAACTGTTCACAGAAACACTGTACAACCAGATAGGTTTTTTGCACAGAGCGCTGCTGTAGCTGCCAGAAGCCCAAAACAAACCACACTGGTGGAATCTTAACCTTAAGAGGATATAACAAAAGGAAAAAATAGTTATGGCTAAAGACAAAAAAGCAACTATCATAATGACAAATTAAACAGGAATTTCTACAGCTATGTTTAAAACCATAAAGTGTGCTGAACCTTTGGTAAATGGTACCACCTTCACAAAGCTCCTTAAATCCTTATCATAACCACCCCCCAACTATTAACATAAAACAGGTCATGGTGGCACTCGCTTGGGTCAAATACACAATTTCTTTGGGCCCAACAATATCCCAGGTTGCCTCAAGAATAACTTGAAATATGACCTACCAGGACCATTTGAGTCACTTTTCAAATACAACATCAGAAAGACTACATGCCATGTGAATGGAGGACTGCAATGGTTATCCTTATTCATAAGTGAGGCCTATCAACCAACCCCAGAAACTATAGACCCATTAGTCTGACTAGTCTGATATATGTAAAGCCATAGAAAGAATTATCATGGTAATGATCACAGACATTGGCAACCAACATGCACAGGACCCATCCCATTTTGGCTTTATCAAAGGAAGGTAATACCTAATTAATCTGGTAGACTTTTTTGAGAGAGTCACCAAGGCAATAGATGAAGGGAAAATGGTGTATACTGCTTACCTAGACCTGGCTAAGGCATTCAAAACAGTATCCCACTCATGTATTGACACACTCACCAAAGTAGGTATAAATCCCTACATAACTCACTGGATTGCTAGCTGGCTCACAGCTAAGGACCCAAGAAGTTAGGATTGGTGAGACCACCACCAACAAGTGGCAGGCCACCTGCAGAGTAGCTTAGAGCTCAGTGCTGGGCCTGCTCCTGTTTGACATCTACTTCTCTGAAGTCAGTGCTAATATCAGGGGTCTTTGGCTGACCAAGTTTGCTGATGACTGCAATAGATTCCCCCCATGACACTAACATCCTGCAAGAGGATCTAACACAGATAAATGACTGGTGCCAAAGCCACAGATTAAAACTCAATGCCAAGAAGTGCATTATAGTGCCTTTGGGAGAAAGTTCACCTGGTCTTATCCATTCATAATACACTCTTAAGAGCTGACCCAATACTTATGAATGTGAAAACATATGTAGACAGTCTTGCCTTTGACCAAAACATAGCCAGGGTAGCAGAAAAATCATTTTATGTCACCCAGTTTAAATGTATAGCATCCAAGGCCAAAGAAGTTATAGTACCACTTTACTCAGCCCTTATCAGCCTCATTATAGAGTGCAGTGCCTCCTTTGGCATATACCTGACTAGGGAAATGCAACAGCTGGAATGCCCACAGAGGTTCCTCACCAAGCTAATTCAGGGTATTAACACATTGCCCTATACAGACTACCTTAAAGCCCTTGTGATAAACTGAGAGGCTGGCAGTCCAGCTAGATAGAATTTTGTAAATAATTATATGTCATTGTAAATAATAATATGATCCACAGGTTTGTGTGACAAATGTAAGAAAACTGTATTATGTGCTGAGCTTCAAAAATGTAACCACAGTGCACCCTGCTGGAAAGAAAGCAGAAATGTGTATAAATTGGGCTCCTATCACATGATCGAAAATTGTAAATAGCGAACACGTATTGAGCGAACCCGATTGGTCGAAACATTGAAACGTCGCATACGTAACACGGAAATTGCCGTAGGGAATATTTTCCCTTTACTTCAATGCAGTGCGATCTCAGAGTAAGAGTATTTAAGTATTGGGGGTGCAGCCCCCCACATGGGGGGTGCAGGGGGGCTTGCCCCCCTACCTACAGCATTTAGGTAAGTATACTTTTTTATTTTCATTTTTTTATTATATTTTCTAAATTTCAAACATTGCTCATATGGTGCCGACCATATGGTGTGCGATGTTTGAAGCGTTCAAAAATATAATGTAGACCTGTATAAATTCTATGCCTATGTAATGTATGTTTTCATTGTAGAAAACTGGGACATACAGAGTTAACTGGCAAACTCTAAAAAAATAAGCTGATAAATAAAGAATTTTACGATGTGTTATAAAGCCAGTTTATCTCAAACTAAGAGACAGGATGTCTGGGCTAGGAGCTTCTTTCTATTTTACTAGATTTCACATGTAAAGTGTCTTTTATTGCTGTGACTTCCTGGCAGATCATAAAGAAATGTTACATTTTGAGCTCTGTTAGCCCGGGAATTTAAGTAGATGTGACAAGAATGATGTAATCTGAAATGACTCCGCAGTAATGTGTATTATCAATTTAACAAGTATCTCAAGAGAAAGAGGTGGCATTTTGTATTTTGTTCTGAAGCTGACAACATCTCACCAGCACTGCCTTGCTCTGTAAGTAAGATACCTAGATCTTAGTATTTCTCTTAGAGATGGATAGAAATAGCAAGATTAGTCTAGCTGTTTTCTGTATTTATGTCAAACTATCCTACAATGTTGTTTTAAAGTATTTCCTGTGATTTCTGAACTCTCTAATGTAATTGTGTTGAGTTAATAAGTATTGTCTTGTGTTTTTATTATTTATTATTAAATATATTTAAACCTTTGAACTGTGGCTGTTTTATGTAGAGTACTTGCATGTATTTGGTGATACTGTATAAGCCACTCCAATAACATTGCTGTTCGTCACACTTACTATTTGGATAGCAGTAACACTGCACAGTAGAATTGGTCACCCTTTGGGAAGGGCCTTATTAGTAGCTAATACGTAGTGGTTGGTGGCATCTGGGCAGAAGGGGGCATAGGTAGTGAACCAGTGCCTACATTTCCCAGGAGTGTCTGTGTGTTTGTATATAAATAACATCTCAAAGTGTGTGTGTGTGTGTGTGTGTGTGTGTGTGTGTGTGTGTGTGTGTGTGTGTGTGTGTGTGTGTGTGTGTGTGTGTGTCAGCTACATGGGTGCTGGAGGTTTTGGCTGAGATCTGAACCCCATAGCTGTGCCAGACTGACTGTGATGTCTGTGTGCTCTTAAGGGAAATTGTACTTTACTGTGTGTGTACTTGTCCTCAAAATGTGGACACCACCTCACTGGTGCTAGCGGTGAGGACTGAGGCTCCTTGATTACTGGGCCAGTGCATGGGCATCACATATTAGTTGTTTAGCAGTAGTGGGATATCCACATCAAATATTAATTGTTTGATAATGGTGAGTTAGCCACATCACAGATTAATTGGCTTGTAGTGGTGTGGATAGTGAATTCCTGTAAGTTGTGTACAGTGATCACAGAAGGTGTTTTTGTACTCTAAATCAGTCACACAGTGAACATTCAGAGTTCAGATCACAATTGTTTTATTTCTTTTTAACAAAACAGTCTGACAATTATTTCTTAAATTATAATGGTGTAAAGAACTGTTAGTCAGGGAGAACAGGCAAGCATGTCAGCAGAAGAGTATGGCAAGCTGACAAGCAGCCAGTTGACCGAGATGTGCCAGGCTAGTTGACTGAGATGTGCCAGGCTAAAGGACTGCTGCATGGAAACCTGACTAAAGCAGACATGATTGCAGCTTTGGTCACAGATGTATCAGAGAATAGCAACCAGGAAGACAATCAGACTGGCCATGGAGATGTACAACACTCAGAGAATGGACAGCTCAACCTTTCTACAGAGGACTTAAAAATCCATCTGGAGCTAAAGAGACTTGAGTTGGAGGTCAAGCATTTGGAAATAGAAGCAACAGAGAGACTGACGCATCTAGATACTGAGGAAAATGAGAAACTGCTATCCCTGGAATCTGAGGAGAAGGAGAACCAGAGGCAACATAAAAAGGAGATGCTGACTCTTCGCCAGATTCATGGAGGTAATGGGGAGGGGAGTAACCAGACTCCAGAAGCACAGAAGGTCAGTAAATTTCTTCCACGATTTACAGAGCGGGATAATTTTAATAGTTTCCTTCATATGTTTGAGAGGATATGTAAACAGTATTATGCTGACCTGGGTATGATTCCTGGCCCCCTTACTCCATTGTAAAGCTGTAACTATTTTTTCCAAACTGTCTGACAATGATTTCTTAAATTATAATGCTGTAAAGAACTGTTTGCTAGAATTTTTTAAGCTAATTCCTGAAGCTTATAAGAAAAAGCTTTTTGAGCATAGACGCAAGGCAGATGAAAGTGTGTGTGAATATGTTGGTCTACTAAGCACTTATTTTCATAGGTGGGTGAGTGGATGTTAGGTCACCACTTTTGAAGGGCTGGCAGACATTTGGTGCGGGAACAAGCCCTTAGCACTTTGCCTGAGGACATGAGGATCTGGTTAGTTGATAGACAATGCTCTACTGTAGATGAGTTGTGGAATAAGGGAGACCTATACCAAGTAAGCAGGGCATCCCTGCACAGGAGAGGGACCCCCATGCTGCTCATGAGTCTAAGGGAACTCATGGTGGGCAGCCCAGACTGCCCCAACAGAATCTGACAGAAGCAGGGGAAACCACTAGTCCAGGTACATGCCCAGGACCTAGGGTTAAATGTTTTAAATGCAACCAGTGGGGCCATGTAGTATACAGATGTACATGGAAGCAAGGTGGGGAACAAAAGGTGGGAGAGCCAGTAAGTGGGAATGACAAAATGCCAACATTAGGTTGCCTTAAGACAACAAGGGTGCCAAACTAACACAAGAGGTTATATCCTATCATAGTGAATGGCAAAGAAACCATTGCTAAGAGAGACACAGCCTCTGACATAACCATTGTGAAGCCTGCAATGGTTACAGAGGAGCACTATTTGGCTGGGCAGTCTACTCCAGTCTGAACTTTAAGAGGGGCCTCATTCCAAATACCTTTGGCTAGGGTTCACCTTGACTGGAAGGGTGGAAAAGGAAGCCAGCAAGTAGGTGTGTTTGAGGATATCTCTGTAGATGTCCTGATGAATGATTTTGATAATGCAGTACCATGTGCTCATGCAGTTACACACAGTCAGGCTTGAAGACAAGCATGTGGGTCTGGTAGCCTGGGGGAGACCCAGACAGACCGCACACTTGCAACCAGGACTGGTGAGGTGGCTACTTCAGGGAGGGGGCTACCCTATAGCAGTGAGACTGAAGGTGAGCCACAGCTGCTTTTGAGTACTGATGTTCCCTGGGACAGAGTGAAAGCCAAGGTCAGAGGTAAGTAGTAGTACCTAGGCTGATAGTGAGACACTGCTGTCAGAGGATACCAGACTTCCTGTGGAAGGGGAGCTGGGAAGCGTTTCAAAGAGAGAGTTGTGACAGGCTCAGCTCTCAGGCTCTACATTACAAGGCCTGAGGCAGGTAGCTAGTGAGGCACCTGATTCTCAAGGGAAGGGGGAATCTGCATACTGGGACAAAGGGTTACTGTATAGAGAGTGGACCCTGAGGGAGGGATAAAAGGTGAGAGAATACAGCAGTTGGTAGTGCCCAGAGCCTACAGTCTGGCACTTCTAGCCACAGCCCATGATATTCCCTTTGCAGGTGATATGGGCATAAGACGTACAAAGAGACGTATTATGCAGAACTTTTATGGGCCTGGGATCTCACACGGATTCTGTTGTGGACTACAGCTTAGACTAAGCACCTCATTGGTTCTTTTGAGCTTTTTGTTTCTTAAAAGTTGTCTCAGGTTTCAACTTTCTGTTACCTAAGAAGTTAAGTTGTGAGTGTTTCTGCCATTTCACACTGAGCTAATCGAAGGAAGGACACTGAGCAAACTTGGATGTATAATATAAAATATTAAGTATCCTGTTTTTTTCCTTATTTTTTCAAGATATTTATAGCACTTTGTGTACTGCATATTTTTCTAGCTAGTTTAACTGTGTGTGAGGTATTAACTGGAAATTGTCCACTTTTATTAAGCATCTGTTGGGTTGTTTGTTTCTCATAACTTGTTGCAGTTAAACGCTTTCTCTAGAGGCTCCTTTAGCTGTATAAAACTTTCATTTAAAGGCTCACTGCTGCTTTTCTGCTAGTTGGTGGCTTTGCAGTTGCCTGCCCCTACTGTAAATCTGATCTGGGGCCAATCAGCTTAGTTTCTGCTACTCCTTTCTCTCTTTCCACTAAAAAAAAAAAAAAAAAAAAAAATTCTAAGCTTGTTTCCTGCCTTTCCTGTGGGTAGTCTAGTCCGGATATAGATTTGCTGTGCCCAGGACTATTTGTAGGCTTCTAGGCCCCCAAGCCTTTCTGTGTTGGAGGGAAGCCTTCTAGCTTAATTTTGATTCTTAGAACTAGCCATTTTTTTGTTTCAGCACTCAAGTCTGTTTCTTTGAGCTCAGCACTTGTTCAGAACTTATTGTAAGCACTAAATAAGCTACAAATTACTGTAGCACTCAACTTTCCTCACTGTCTAAAGGAAAACAGTTTCTAGTACTTCACAAATAAGCACCTATCCAGGCATGACTAAGGGTCAGCTCCCGGTGTTTTCTCTTGTCTACCTGATGAATCTGGGCATCTTGGGGCAATGCAGTAATTGCCTCATGTACACAGACAACCCTCTCCTCCTGCCACCCAACACTACAACCTGTGAGAGATGCACTTATATAGCCAAACTGGAAGCAAAGCTCTCTTCACCCAAGACTGGACTAGACAGTCAAGAGGAGAAGGTAAACACTTGCACCACACCACACTCAGCACATAGTCCCTCAAAACCTACACCACCAAAACACACACATAGAAACACAAAACACACACCTACATTCACGGAGGCTCTCAGTAAAAACCTGCCCAAGCAACAGGGACCTCCAAAACAGAAACACAAGCAACCTTCACCCCCCAACACAACCCAAATGACACATAGCCCACAAACTCAGTGTGCCACTCAACCACAGCCCATAAGGCATAACAACATACCCAACACTCTAGTCATAGGTGACTCTATAGTCAGGCACACTGATGTTCCACTCACCAGGCTAAACAAGGAGAAAGTTACTGTCAATTGCCTGTCAGGTGCCAGGATTCCCCACATAATGCATGCACTCAGGTCATGCCACAACAAGTACAAATATGACTCTGTCATTGTCCATGTTGGTATGAATGACCTGAGACGTACCTCCTTGGACTACATGAAAAGGGACATGGAGGAGCTGTCTGATCTTGTAGCCCAGGCAGGTATGACCCTAGCCCTGAGTAGCATCCTGCCATCACCCAGAATGATACCACAGTACAAGGGCAAAATGATTGACTTCAACATTTTGGCTAAGCTTCTGGTGTCATTCTAAGGGGATCCAGTATCTGTCTGCCTGGGATGACATGATCGACAAACCATGATGCTTTGCCAGAGACGGCCTGCAACTGTCGACCCTGGGATTCCGGATACCGTCTAAGGCTCTAGCCACTCCTATAGTGCCTTTTTTAGGCAAGGTTCAAATGACAAATTCACCACCCTAACAGGTATAGGCAAGAAGAATCTTAGGGTATTGCTACTCAATGCTAGAAGTCTAAACCTCAAAATGCACTCACTCGAGGCACTCCTTAAAATGGAGAACATTGACATCTGTGCAGTAACAGAGACCTGGTTCAAGGCTCCAGAGAGTGCCCCTGCATTACCAGGCTATAATTCATACCACACCTTTCAGCCACCTAACCTGGACCGAAACACTAAAGGCGGAGGCATGTCCATATTCATTAAGGATATCCACACCTCCAGGCTAGTGGCTTACCATAATCCATCCGAGATTATCCAAGTGCAACTAACTCTGGGCAAGACCACAATCCAAATTGTAGCTTGCTACAAATCCCCCACTATGCCCCAGGATTCCCACTCCTCATTTCTTAATACACTGGAAAATATTAGGGTACAACCTAACACTCTAGTAATGGGCGATTTCAACTACCCTACCATTAACTGGGAAAACTACTCATGTACCAACTCTTGTGCTCAACTTTTTCTGGAATTCATAAATTCCAATGCCATGGATCATCTTATCCACACCCCCACCAGGGGCAGCAGTATCCTAGACCTGGTTATTACCAACATGGGCAACTGGTGCTCCACACCAGAGGTCAATTCCTCGTTGGTCAGATCCGACCACAAGCTAATCACCCTAGACATCCACATCCCTCCCCTACCCCCATTAGGGAAACCACAGTAAAAAAATTCTCCAAAGCCAACTTCACGCTTCTTAAGACAGAAGTGGCAAACTTCATGACACCCATGCTGATGGACAATAGAGGTATGACTGCTGAATCCTACACAAATGCACTTTATAATCACTTACACGAGTGCATGGATCATGCAATCCCTAACAGAACCAAGATGCTATCCTCCAAAAAAAGGAAGCCAATCTGGTGGTCCCCTGCCATAAACAAACTCTACAACAGAAGAAAGAAACTGATGCAAAAAAAAAGAGTAAAGTCCCATGATTGGAGAAACTCCCTGGTCAGCCTCAGTAAGAAGCTGGGATCCCTCATAAAATCCTCTAAAGCTAGTTATGAAAACAAAATTGCCACTGACTCTAAAGACAACCATAATGCATTCTATAGCTATGTCAAGAATCTCAATGGCAACACTCAGATCTGCTCTGAGTTACAGCACAATGGCACTAAATATACAGAACCAACTGATATTGCCATCCTGGCAGATAGGTTCAGTGCTAACTTTACCCCCCTGTCATCCCCTAAAGGGCCTATCTCTATACGAGACGAATGCAAGGTTCCTGTAATCACAGCTGCACAGGTAAAAAACACACTATCCAAAGCCAAGAACACAGCATCCATGGGACCTGAAGACATCCCAGGCTGTGTTCTACATGAACTACAGAATGAACTGGTACCCCACCTAAGTACCATGTTCAATCATAGCCTCACCTCAGGCTATGTGCCCACTGAATGGCGCACAGCAACAGTTATCCCACTCCACAAAGGGGGAGCCACCACAGACCCCGGAAACTACCACCCCATTAGCCTAATGAACCTAGTCTGCAAGTCTATGGAACGTATCATCATGGAACTTATAAACAATGACATTGGTAATCTCCAAACTCAGGACCCCACCCAGTTCGGGTTTGTAAAAGGCAGATCATGTCTCCTAAACCTGATAGACTTCTTTGAAGCAGTCACCAAAGCCGTAGATGAGGGTAAGGTGGTTCACACTGCCTATCTAGATCTCGCCAAGGCTTTCGACACCATCCCCCCACTCTGGAATTATAGATAAACTCACTAAACTAGGTATAAATCCCTATGTCACAAGATGGGTTGCCAACTGACTCACTGACAGAACCCACACTGTGAAAATAGCAGACTCCAAATCCAACTTCAGACCAGTGACAAGTGGAGTACCACAGAGTTCAGTCCTGGGTCCTCTCCTGTTTGGTATCTACCCCTCTGAAGTTCAAGCCAACACAGAAGGTCTTTGGCTAATGAAGTTTGCAGATGACTGCAAACTAGGAGCCATAATCAAAACTCCAAAAGATGTGGACATCCTATAAAAGGGCCTTGCTGAGACAGATGCCTGGTGTCAAAGCCATAGCCTCAAGCTCAATGCCAAAAAGTGCATTGTCATCCCTTTTGGTAAAAACTCTGTACCCATGAACTACCACATAGGCGGTAGTCTACTTAACACTGAAAGTGTGATAAGAGACCTTGGGACACAGGTGGACAGTAGTCTCTCCTTTGATAATCACATCGCCACAGTAGTCAGGAAATCCTTTAACGTGGCACACCTCATCACAAAAGGTTTCTCATCCAAGAAAAAAGAGGTCATTGTTCCCCTCTACTCATCACTCATTAGACCCATTAAAGAGTACAATGCCCCTTTTGGTATGTACCTCACAAGACATCTACAACAACTGGAAAGGCCACAGAAATACCTTAAAAAGAGGATTACTGACCTCAAACAGATGCCCTATGCAGACTGTCTCAAAAAACTGCAGCTTTACTCCGTTGCATATCGCCTACTCAGAGGCGATCCCTGCCTAACACACAAAGCTATGTCAAACCCAGAGCTGTTAGACATGCTCCACTTAAAGAAATCTCAATCCCTACAAGCTACACAGTCTAGGGACCTAAACCTTGTCACCACAATAAACAGAAAATGCTGGAGGGACAGATTCCTGTCCCAGAGACTTCCCATACTCTGGAACAAACTACCTATGTATATCAAACAAAGCTCCTCATTAGCGCTCTTCAAGAAAAATCTTGATGCTTGGATGGGAGATAGGAAATTCAAACCGGGGATTGCTTCTGTGGCTCTGCTTGACAGTGGCACAGGAAAATTATTTTCTTGGGTGGCGAAAGCCAGGTTACCTTTGGCTAGGCTTATATAGGCCCTAGGACCAATAGCCTAGTACCTACCTATGAACCTATGAACCTATATGTCCTAAACCTCAGGACAAGGCTCAGCAAACTCATGTTCTTGGCCCAGGAGAACCTGGCAGAAGCCCAACAGCAGAAAAAGGTCTGGTATGACAGGAATGCTTGAGCTAGAGAGTATGCTATAGGGCAGCAGGTAATGGTTCTCATTCCTGTCAGACGCAACAAGCTGCAGGCAGCCTGGGAGGGACCCCACAAGGTGGTAAGGAAGGTCAGTGATGTTAACTACATGGTGGAACTACTAGGCAGGGGCAGGAGCACAAACTGTACCATGTTAACATGATGAAACCTTACAATGATAGAGAGGCCATTGTGATGAATATTTGCAGCGGATTGGACAAGGCATCTGAGGGAGATCTGGTGACTGATCTCCTCAGTGAGGCTCGGGCTGACACCTCAGTGGAAGGGGTAGCAATGTCCCAGCAGCTATCTCCTACCCAGGTTTGAGAAATCTGAGCTGTTTTACAGGAGTTTGGGGACATGTTCATTGGGAAACCAGGGTGCACCCACCTGGTGCAGCACCAGGTGGATACAGGACCCCAAAGGCCTATTAGGCAGGCTTCTTATAGGGTGTCTAAGAGAGTCAAACAGACTCTGAGGGAGGAGATACATGAAATGTTGAACTAGGGGTAATTCAAGAATTCAACAGTCCCTGGGCTTCCTCAGTGGTGCTGGTGTCAAAGAAGGATGGCAGCACCAGGTTCTGTGTGGACTACAGGAAATTAAATAGTCACACAGAGTCAGATGCTTACCCCATGCATAGGACAGATGAAGCACTAGAGAAGCTGGGTGGGGCTAAGTATCTTACCACCATTAATCTTACCAAGGGTTACTGGCAGGTGCCCTCGACTCCCAGTGCTATGGAGAGGTCAGCCTTTGTGACTCCTTTTGGCTTGTATGAGTTCACAAAGATGCCCTTTGGGATGAAAAATGCCCCAGAAACTTTTCAGAGGGTGGCAGATCATATCTTAGCAAGAGCAGGAGGATTTGCCCTTGCTTACCTAGATGATATTGCCATCTACAGCCATTCTTGGCAAGAGCACCTTCAGAATATCAGGGAGGTGCTGGGCAGACTACAGAGCGCAGGGTTGACCATTAAGCTCAGCAAATGTCAGGTGGGTATGGCAGAGGTCTCCTACTTGGGACACAGAGTGGGGAGTGGTAAGATCAGGCCAGAACCTGCCAAAGTGGAAGCCATTCAGGCATGGCCTGAACCTGTTACTAAAAAGCAGGTGAGGGCATTTTAGGGACAGCAGGATACCACAGAGAGTGTATTCCCAGTTATAGTACCATAGCTGCTCCCGTCACAGACCTGACAAGAAAAAACAGGCCAGATAAGGTAGTGTAAGCCACAGCATGTAAGCAGGTATTCCAGAAGCTTAAAGAAGATTTAGGAGGACCCCCTGTGTTAGCTAGTCCAGATTACAGCAAATAATTTGTTGTGCAGGTGGATGCTTTAAACAATGGGGTGGGGGCTGTACTTAGCCAGATTTCTTCAGAGGGAGAAGAGTATCCAGTGGTTTATCTGAGTCATAGCCTTCAACCCAGGGAGGAATGCTATGCAGCTGTAGAAAAGGAATGTCTAACTATAGTGTGGGCACTGCAGAAACTTCAGCCTTATCTATATGGAATGAAATTCACTGTAGTTACAGATTACAATCCCCTAACATGTTTACATCAAGCCAGCCAGCAAAATGTCAAGTTGCTAAGGTGGAGTCTAGAGTTGCAAGCATATATGTCAGTGCAGCACCACAGTGGGATTAGCAATGCCAACGCAGATGGGGTCTCAAGACAGGGAATGGGGTAAAGTATACCCAGATAGACTCAACCCTCTCAAGCAACGTTTCTCAAAGGACACTTGAAAAACTAGCTTGAGTTCTTGGGGGGGTGATAAACTGAGAGGCTGCCAGCCCAGCTAGATAGAATTTTGTAAATAATTCTATGTCATTGTAAATATTAATATGATCCACAGGCTTGTGTAACAAATGTAAGAAAACTGCGCTATGGGGTGAGCTTCAAAAATGTAACCATAGTGCACCCTGCTGGAAAGAAAGCAGAAATGTGTATAAACTCTATGCCTATGTAATGTATGTTTTCATGGTAGAAAATTGGGACATACAGAGTTAACTGGCAAACTCTAAGAAAATAAGCTAATAAATAAATAATTTTATGATGTATTATAAAGCCAGTTTATCTCAAGCTAAGAGACAGGATGTCTGAGCTAGGAGCTTCTTTCAATTGTCCTAAGACAGAGATAATTACTAGGTTTCACATGTAAAGTGTCTTTTATTGCTGTGACTTCCAGGCAGGTGCAGATCATAAAGAAATGTTAAATTTTGAGTTCTGTTAGCCTGGGAACTTAAGTAGAGGTGACAAGAATGATGTAATCTGAAATGACTCAGTAGTAATGTGTATTATCAATTGAAGAACTATCTCAAGAGAAACAGATGGAATTTTGTATTTTGTTCTGAAGCTGACAACAACTCACCAGCACTGTGCCTTGCTCTGTAAGTAAGATATCTAGATCTTAGTATTTCTCTTAGAGATAGATAGAAAAATAGCAAGATTAGTCTAGCTGTTTTCTGTATTTATGTCAGACTATCCTACAATGTTGCTTTAAAGTATTTCCTATGATTTCTGAGGTCTCTAATGTCATTGTGTTGAGTTAATAAGCGTTGTTTTGTGTTTTTATTAGTTATTATTAAATATATTTAAACCTTTGAACTGTGGCTGTTTTATGTAGAGATAATTTAAGCTCTTAAGTACTTGCATGTATTTGGTGATACTGTATAAGCCACTCCAATAGCCTTGCTGTTTGTCAAACTTACTATTTGGATAGCAGTAACATTACACAGTAGACTTGGTCACCCTTTGGGAAGGACCTTATTAGTAGCTGATAAGTAGTGGTTGGTGGCAGTGATTTCTACCCTATAGTCTGGGCAGAAGGGGGCATGGCTAGTGAACCTGTACCAACCATCCCTAGGAGTGTCTGTGTGTTTTCATATAAATCAAATCTCAAAGTGTGTGTGTGTCAGCTACTTGGGCAGGGACACAAACAACTGGTTGGACAGTGAGGGTGCTGGAGATTTTGGCTTGACCACTTGGCTAAGATCTGAACCCTATAGCTGTGCCAGTGGGGAGTGTTATTGTGGATCTGGAGAGAAAGGGAGAAACCAGTCCCAGGCTGACTGTGATCTCTGTGTGCTCTTAAGGGAAACTGTACTTTACTGTGTGTGTGTGTACTTGTTATCATCCCAATGTGGATGCCCCTCACTGGTGCTAGTGGTGAGGATTGTGGCTCCTTGATTTCTGGGCCAGTGCATGGGCATCACAGTCCTATCTCTATACGCAGTCTCCTACAGGTTACTGAGAGGCTATCTATGCCTGGCATATAAGGCATTCTCAGATCCAGCCCTGATGGACCTTTTGCATATCCAGAAAACAAATAGCACCAGAAATGCTAGACCCAAGGATTTAAACTGTTTGCAACATAAATAGAGCCTGTTGGCAAGACATGTCTCAAAGCATCTCCATGCTCTGTAATAAGTTCCTCGTCCATGTAAAGCAGAGTCTATCCCTAACCTTATTCAAATGTAAACATGATCATTGGATAGGAAATCAAAAACTCACCCCCAGTCTGGTCCCATGTTTCTGATAGACAAAGGCTAACAGTAAATATTCTCTAACATACCCCCACCCCCAATAAACCTTTAGCAATCTCCTAGTATATCTCTCCAAATACACACCCATGTTACATGGGGACACAAGTGGGTTTGGTTGCATGGCTAGACTTATAAAGGCCCTGGTGGTCATTAGCCTAATATGTATATGTATATGTGAACCTGTTTTGTTTTGTTTCTGGATTTAAACCCTTTTTCAGTTCTTAATGAATTGCTTATTTTATACCTTTCCTTTGTATTTATCCACGTACCTTATAAGTTTTTCTGCATGTGCAGATATCTTTAGTATACAATAAATCCGGGACCGTTTTGATACCATGCATTACTTTTACCACATCTTTTAAGTATTTTTGATGATCTGTTCCCTTTTCTGCATTCCAACAGTGACACTTTTCTGTTGTCTTAGTTTTCTGTATTTGTTGGTGGCATTCTACTAGTTCCCTTTCTTTGCTTCGTTACTCTACATTTTTGTGGCAATACTTTATCCACTTTTTTAGATCACATGAATTTCTCTTTATAGTCTGTTACTATGTTCATCTGTTTTACCAGTCTAACATTTTGGGTGTTATTTACTTTCCGTAAGCTATTTCTTTAGTCCATTTTAAACTGTTTAACCATCTCTATTAAAATCAAGCAGGCCTTTCCTTAGATCATTTTCTTCTGGACTGACAGCATCATCTTTGCTTGGTTTCCTGCACACCCCCTACAGAAAGTTCCAAAACATCTTCCTGTGGCATCTTTTTCAGATGCATTCTGCTTCATCCATATGGGGACTAAGTGGCCCCTTCAAGCTGCAATGTGTCCAGAGTCAGAGTTGCCATTGTTTTGAGGCTCCTCCCTTGTTGTGCAACTTCAGCTGGCTCCTAAAACTGCCCTGTGGCAAATCTTCTTCATATGCATCCAGCTCCAGCTGCTGCTTCTGTCTGAGGTTCCACTGATGCTTCAGTTGCAACACTGCCTGTACTGAAATTTCCACACTAAAACCTTTATTTCACAGATGTTCCATCATTTCAGCTTTTAATGTCTAACTTACTTGCTAAATATTCATCCTTATGAGCTACTAGTCTGTAAAAAAAAACTTTGCCCTAGAGATTTCATCTAGCTCGGATGCAGTGAAACCATAAACCATGGATTTACTGTGTGTGTGTGTGTGTGTGTGTGTGTGTGTGTGTGTGTGTGTGTGTGTGTGTGTGTGTGTGTGTGTGTGTGTGTATATGTGTGTGTGTATATATATATATATATATATATATATATATATATATATATATATATATATATGGGATCCGTACAGATGCTCGACTGCATCTTTCACCAAATCCCAATTTGTTGAGCATACTTGTGCGAAAGTGCTGTTCATTGAAGCAGCACTTTCATGTAAGTATGCTTGTTGTTCCGGTCATACTATGGGTGCAGTAAGGGAAAATTCCCTTTTCTCCACTGTAGTGCGACCTCGAAGTGAGAATATTAAAGTACGTGGGGTGTGAGGGGTGCAGGGGGGCTTGCCCCCCTGCATTCAAGTAGATTTTGTGTTTTTTTTAACACACTTTAACAAAAGTGCTTTTTTGATGAAAGCACTTTTGTTAAAGTATATTCGGTGGTAACGGATTCAGGCTTTATTTATTTATTTATTTTTTTAACATTTACCTGAGTGCCTAATTCAAGGCAGTTACTCAAGAATATTTACACATTTTAGAGTTACATCTGTTTGAAATAACCTTAGTTCTGTAAATGGTTATTACTTCTGAACTACTGAATTATATACCTCCTCTGGAAATATGGTTACAGTACCTAGAAATAAGTGAATTACAAAAAAAAAAAGCTAGCTGTTTATGATAGAAGCCTTTATTTTGGTCATCTTAACAGTTGTTACACTGGACATACTGTTGCCAGTAGTGGGATTAATCTGTGATTAGAAATGATCTTATAAATTATTTCTGTGTGTTAAATCAACTGGCAAAAGTCTGCCACTGATACCTTTACACAGCAGGTATTCATCTTAGAGCAGTAATAAATTCATGATATAAGAATGAATACAATTACATATGGAAATTTTTCAATTCTTAGTCTTTTTCAACTTTGGCCTACAATTTTTTCACATTAACATTTCAGTGCTTAACCAAGGAGCATATTTTGCGATGTTAATGTATGTGCATGCAACCATACAATTTTACTTCTCAAGAATTCATTCACATGGTCAAAACATGATGGTACTTCACTGCAAAGATAATGTTCCTGTTTATTGCTTAATTTATAATCTCTTGTCTGTAACTGTGCACTATGGTCATAAGGGACTGCCTGCATATTTCAGTGTAAGACAGCAGGCTAAGAGTAAGCTTTACCCTGTACTTCAGAAGTTTGATTCCTATAACCAGTGCTTATGTACTTCTGTGTTTTGAGCAAGTCATGTAAATGACAAATCCGAATTACGTATAAAAATAGTGTTTTTATGTTGACAACTAATGTTCTGCGACATTCTACAACCACAAGGAAGTGAGGTAGTATATATAAATCTAAATGAATGACGCATTTTAAAATGGAACAGAATTAAAGGCATAAAGTAGCCAAGGCAAGATTTTACAAACCAGATTGTCTTTTTTTCTAAAGGCAAAAAATATATAGCTAGTCTCTTTACTGGATAACTTTACTGTCCATTAATTTCTAAGAAATGGCAAATATTAACCTTTCAGATTAGATGACTTCCGGTCATGGTGGCTTTGATTTCAAGTGTCCCGCCAAACATTTCATAACCTCAGTGCCAAAGACAAAGAATTTTGGTGTCCACATTCCCTACTAAAATTTGATGAACAAGTATGCCACATTCCCTACTAGAATTTGACGAACAGGTATGGAGGCAGAAATTGTAGAAGAAATTTGACTACCCTTAATGTTAAATTGCAAAGTCATGGTGAGCTCCATGTCCAGGACTGCCAAACCCAGATGGAGCAAAGTCATGGCCAGCTCCATATCCAGGACTGCTGATCCAAGATGGAGCAATGTGCAATTCCAATTCATGTGACATGACCTGCAGGATAAGGCACAGCACCACAGGTACCGGGGTTTTATATATTTTAAGTGCATTTTAGTCTACAATAAGCATTTTTAGAAGTTCATTACAATTGTTTTCTCAAACTATGGAAATTAACTTGGCATATAAAATGGTAACAACAGGACCCCTGAAACAGTATGTAGCTGCTTCCTAGTCCAATATTTTGATTAGTGACAAGAATTTTAGCAGCAGTGCTTCCTTTTACTTTCCTGTTTGGGCAGTACTTCTACAAAGTTTTGCAAAATGCCAGTATTTAGGACATAGCTGTTTTAACAGGCCACTTAGAATTTTCTGCATGATGAGAACATGTCTTAGAATAAGCTATACCAGGTTCTGTGCCAGATGATTTCATAGCAGTGTAAGAGAAGTTGGCTTTCTGTTTAAACTTGTATTGTCCTCACCCATGATTAGCAGTCATACCCAGTAGTACCCCAAGATCATCTTTGAATATGGTACATTTATGTTTTAGTCAATGGACCATTTAATCAAATGTGGGTAAAATAAACAGAAATAAATGGCAACCCCCACCCCCTTAATATGCTCCAAGATTGTACAAGCTTGTGGTAAATTGCCCACTTTTAATAAGATGGTTCTGCAAATAAAACAGACTTGAGATACTGTACAGATGCCTTGGAAAACCTCTGTCACATAACAGACCACATGATTAATATGGACAAATGTTTGTACAGCACTGTGTTTATATTCTGAAGTCTCTAATAAAAGTTAGATGAAAGTGCTGAGTTCCACTGCAAGCATTCTTTTTGTTGGTAAAATACAGATGCCTCATCTCCACTTCAGCTATGCCTGCCATAACAAGATGTCAGCAAATGGCTTCACTATGAATTAATGCAAGATAAACTTTCCCAGAAGCAAATCTATCACCTCCAAACCAGTGGGTTTCCAAACATATCAATTAATGCCCCATAATTCAGTCACTCCGACCAAATAGAACAGACATGCTCTGTGCCAACTCATGGAGTTTACCTTCACTGATGATTCTTCTCTGTTGTCAGATTTAGTTTCAGTGCAGTGTCAAGTCTCTCTCATTACCAGTAAAGCATAGGAAATATTCTCCTCTGTCTTCATCCTAATAGCATGCACCGTGATCAAATGCATTTGCCATTTCATCAGCAGCAAGAGCCATCAGATGAGGTGTTCAAGTCGACACTTCGCACAGCATAAATGGCTCACCAGAGGTTTATAAAGGTTCCAGAGATAGTGTAATCTCAAGAAGAGTCACCCTCTAGTCAGGCATGTTATGCTGCCACTGAAAGTAAACTACTCAAAAAGCACCAAGGCACCATCCACATTAACACAGTAAAGCTTAAATATAGAAACTTCACAAACAATATGAATTTACGTGAAACAGAGGCAAAGCAACCAGACTTTAATCACAATAAAAAGTAAAGACAAGTAGAGCAGATGTTCAGTTATCTGTCTTGCCACAATGTCACTTACATCACCAATATAAGATGCTATATTTCTATGCCCTCTTAACTCACATCCATGTAGTGGCATTGCATTATTGCATTGCATTATACCACAAACATGGCCTCACCTCCACTCACCAGCAATGTAACAGTACTAGCCCGTGTTACTAATTAGCTCTTCAAATGGAAATAAGCTATGTAATTTTTTTGAAACAATCACCCAGACCAATAAGGCTATGGAAACAACAGAAAAGATAAAGCTACATATCCCCTCACCTTAGTAAACCATGCTAACCCTAGTCCTGACTCTTACACCAACTGAAAACCTTGCCTTAGAGAAACCCTTTCTGTAACACTATCGAATACATCTCAAACACTCAATACACAACACATTCACAGCAATAGAAAACCTAACACTTACTCTAATGAGGAAACACCCACACAAGCACGAAACAGATCCCTTATCTAACCCTTACTCTCACCCGTAAATACTTGCACATTAACCTTACTGGTCCCCTGTATCCAGTACCTCTAATCCTAACCCACAGTCCCACCAATAATACACACCTATTTACCTTTGCTGACAGCACACATTTGGTAAAAATGAAATTTCCTAAATCTTCCATCCTCACACACTACTATGCAACTTCACTCTGTCAACCAGAGCAAAGTTTGAGAAAATGTAGTGCAACCATTGACATACCCCCAAGCCTTCTGTCAGTAGTATGTGGGGAATGGAAGATCATTCCAAAGAGAGTGTCCTTTTGGGCTTATGAGAAAAAAACAAGAAATACTCAGTAGAGGTCATAAAAGTGTTAACCCATCTGACTCCATCCAGGATCCATAAAGTTAGGAGAGCTGAACAGGTTTATCCCTCTTCCCATTTACTTCTAAAAGCATTACATGTCAGAAAAATTCCAATAGAAATTAGAAGCAAATCAAAAGAAAATGATTTCTGGAGTAACCTAGAAGCCTCAAAGCCACTCTGTGTTGCATTTAGACAATGCCAATTGAAATGGCTTTATTACATCTGGAATATTCTGCCTTAGAGTGAGGCAAGTCACAAATGTTAATACTCCCCTAATGTTACTGCTGTACAACCTGGTAGGAGTGAGCCTTCTATTCATCTTTACCCTGACAAATGGCTACTAGCTGGTCAGGTTAAAGCCATGAAGTATTCCTGCATATGATCACTCTTCCCTAGTCTCTATAGCCAGATAACTCCTTTTCTCGACATTGTTTAAAATACAATCTTAGATCTATGTTCTGAGTTATGTACATCTGCCTGGCATTATTTTAAGTAATAGATTATATTGATGAAATCATGAGTAACATTCCATCCACATACCATTATATCTTTGGAAGTCATGGGAATTTTGCACCTGTTAAATACAAAAACTAGATCACGAGTTTTAACTTCATAAATTATAGAGTACACAAGTCACCAGCAATATTGTGAATGTTATAGCAAGGCTTGACAATGGATTTGTAAAGGTAGTGGGGGAGAGGAAAAGCACTTTGCTAACTGGTAGTAATAATCTGGGGTCTTTTCAAGTGGAATACAAGCTGGTGTTTATACAGAGAGTGAAATTTTGCCAGGACACTGGGAAAATACATCTCTTTTTTGGAGTGGACACTTCTTGGTGTTTTCAGGAAAGGGAAAAAAACATACCTTAACAAATGTAAAGACGAGAAAGAAGAAAATTGAGTTTTAAGAGGTTGGTGTAACTTAAATTGTTTCATTAGAGGGTACTGGTCTTAATGGGCGGCCTCAGTGGTGCAGCAGTTAGCGTTGCCGCCTCACAGCAAGAGGTTCTCCGGTTTGATCCTCGGCTGGGGTGCCTTCTATGCAGAGTCTGCATGTCCTCCCTGTGGTCACATGGATTTCCTCCAGGTGCTCCGGTTTCCTCTCACATCCCAAAGACATGCAATAGGTGGATTGGACACTCTAAATTGGCCCTAGGTGTGAGTGTGTGCATGTATGTGCCTTCTGTGGAAGGTTGGGTGCCGGGCTGGCAACTCGACACCGTAAAACTCCACTGCCAATCATGAGCGGACAGATGATCCACTGTGGCAACCCCTAACTGGGAAAAAGCTGAAAGAAGAAGAAGATTAAATATGACTAGTGGTAAAGGAAAACAAGGAATATATATAAACATAGGGTCTATATCCACCATCAAATCACAATTAAGCAAATACTTCTTCATCAAATACCTATTTAGTGAACATACTATCCATCGAACTAAGTTTTCACTGAAAAGTTTTCTAGGGCAAACAGATAGTTGGCCACCATCTGGAATTTGCCTTTTTCTCCACTGTAGTGTGATCTCAGAGTTGGTAGATTTAGTTAGGGGGTGAGGGGGCACAGCCTCCCACATTGGGGGATGTGGGGGCACAGCCCCCACCTGTGTAGGTGTTAAGTTTTATGGTTTTGTTTACAGTTGCTAGGACAGACTACTGTTAGTTTACCCAAGGAAACTTTTTGCTGAAAAGTTAGTTCAAAGAATAGTATGTTCACTGAATAGGTGCTCGAGGAAGAGACGTTCACTTAATTAAGATCTGATGATGTGATATAGACCCCAAAAATAGGCAAAAAAAATAAAAAGGATAAATGAGAAAGCATGGAATGAAGAAAAGAGATTAGTGATACAGTTATGAAAAGATATTACTGTGAGAACATTTTATAAAAATTGATCTGAATCGTGGAGGATATTTGAGGAAAAATATAATTTTTTACAGTGGCAATATGATGTGATAAAAGTCAAGAAAGAAAAGTGTAAAACAATGCACTGGAAGATTTAAAACATAATGATAAAAAGCACTTTGACAAATAAAAAGAATTATATGAAAAATCAAAAAATAATACAATAACTTATATAAGCAAAGTTTTTTTTTTACAAGTAAGAGAAGTATCGAGTTAGCAGATTAGTAAAAGAATATGGTAGTGTAATGAGAGAAATAAAAAAAAGAAAAGAAAAAGAAAGAACTCAGGAAAAGATTATGAATAGTGTAGTACAATATGTACAAGAAATGTTTAAAGAAAGAAGGTAGTGAAAAACATATACATTAAAAAAGTTAACAGAAAGAAAGAGTTGGAAAAGGAGATTTCTTTAAATCAGCTAGATAGAGTATTAGGATAACTAAATATAGATTCAGCTGCAAGACAGTATGGAATAGGGTATGAAATGTATAAAAATTTAAGGGATTGCAAAAAATGTTTTAAAGATTTTGAATAAATGGTTAAACTAAGGTTTTATGTATAAAAAACTTAGGTAGTGGAATACTTAAATTCATATAGAAGGAGGAAGACAGAAGACAATTAAACTGGAGACTGGATAGTATTGAAGAAGATCTTTATGAAAATACAAAACAGATTTGAAACTAAAATGGAAAATATAATGGAAGATATGCAACATAGAGGGGAAGGGTTATCAAGAATTATTGTTAGAAAAATTGTGGATGGTATAAAAACAAAAGTAGCAAAAAATGTGATAGGAGACCTTAATAATGCATTTGATACAACTGGACATGAAATCATATAGTTAAAGAATATACATGAGAAAGCTATATGAATGTGTATAGTATTAAAGTAAAAATATTTGTAAATGGCTGTTTAAGCCAAGAAGTGCGTATGAAGAATGGTGTAAGACAGGTATGTCCAATGAGTTGCATACACTTTGTATTAATTATGAGTGCAATAGTATGTGAAATAAATCATAAAATAAAGGCACCATGGTTTAACACCAGAAGGGTTGCACATTCAAGTTCTGTTAATATATGCAGATATAAATGCAAAAAAACAAAATTTGGATAAAATTTGCACCAATTAGTGTTTAGAGTTGACAGGGATGGTTTTACAGTTTAGGTGATGTAGTAAAGATATATTTTACAATGAATGAAATTTCTGTGTTAGATATAAAATTTGAGAATAAAGATGTAAGCAGAATTCAATGGGGAAAAACAATAGAAGAATAATACAAACCTGCTTTTCTGGAGAAAGTATCATTCAGAAAAAAAGATTTATTAGATAAATTCAGTACTGATGGAAAACATGTATAATTAGCAAGTGTATTTATGTTGCCGGCATTATTTGAAAATGAATTATTGCAGATGGGGTTCTAGAGTAAACCCAGTTAAAAGAGAAGCTTTGCATGTAAATAAAGGAAGAGGTGGTTTAATATTAATTAACCCAGTGATATATGCTGCTTCATTAAATTTGTTAAAAGTGTTATAGTGGATAAATGAAAAAGATGAGAGATTAGTAGTATGTATAATACATTTTGGGGTATGTCAAAAGAATAAAACTAAAAACGTGTATATAAATGAAATAACATGTTATCAAGAAAAATATATTTGTGGAAAATAAAAATTTATAGATAAAAAGATAGAAAAGTATGGCATAAAAATGTAATGATAAAACATTACTATGTAAAACCATGGGTAAGTCTTAACAGATGAAAAAATTAAAGCAATAAAAATAAGAAGCAAATGGTGTAATCAGAAAGTTAAGATTTTTTTGTGAAAACTAGTAATTGCCAGTAAAAGGGAATATGCCATATATAAAAAAAGAAAAGTGATAGTTTATTCTTGACAATGTAAGCATTCAATGGAACGTGTTTTTAAAAGGTTAATAATTTATTTTATTTATTTATTTTATTTTACATTTGTTGACCAGGCTAGTCTAACTGGATATATTTCCATTTTCAGTAGAGGCCCAGGGAGAAAAGCTCCAAGATAGATATAAAAAAGAAAGGAGAGATAAGCTCCAAGACAGATATAATAAACAATATAAAAGGTTGCAACAGTCAAACTTAAACATCTGTTGGTAATATAAAGTACAGTACTCATAATAAGCATAACTCAAATAGTAATAGGTAAATATACAAAAAGATATTACTATTTACATATATACATATATTTTAGTTGTCATGACATAGTCTTTGGTTTCTTAAGGGTAAATCTATAAAAGTGAGGAGAATGCATTAGTGTGAGGGAGGAAAGTTAGTCAGGGTTAGTACAGGGGCATAACCAGTGGGTATGGAGGAATAGTTTTAGCTTCTGTTTAAAAAGAGTTAATGAAGGCAGAGAAATGAGTTCAGTGGGTAAAGGATTCCAGTGCTTTCCAACAGCATTAGAGAAGAGGGAGTCTCCTGCCAAGTTGTTGGTTTTGCAAGTATTGATAAGTATTTTGTTTGAGGAGCATAAATTCTTAAGATTGTTGTAAGGGGTAATAATGCTAGTGAGTATTGGTGTGTTGGTGGGTTGGTAAAGAGTTTTATGGGCTATAGTAAGCTGGTGAAAAAGAACTTGGTTTGGAAATTCAAGCCATCTGAGTTGCTTTAGATTAAGACAGTTATGTGTTCTAAAAAGAGAGGCAGTTGCAAATCTGGCAATATTATTGTAGGAGATTGCCAGTTTATTTAGGTTGTTCTTAGAAAGGTTAGTATAGATAGGTGAAGCATAGAGTAGAGTGGAGATTAAGTGAGTTATGGCTATAGCAGTCCTGGCTACTGGAGTAAGAAAGGGTTTAATTCTATAGAGGGATCCTAATGTTTTGTTGATTGTTTTAACTGTGCTGTTTATATGAATATCGAAGTTAAGGTTGCTATCTATTGTTATACCTAGAAGTTTGGTGGTAGGTTCAGGAGATATGAGAGTGCCATTATTAGATGCGAGAGACAAAATTTATTAGGGTGGACTTTCAGGTTGGTGTGAACAGTAAAAGTTTAGTTTTTTTCGGGTTTAGGAGGAGGCAGTGGTTTAAAAACTATTGTTCTATAGTACTGAATGCATTTTGGGTAAGGGATTGTAGTTCAGTTGGAGAAGTGGCTGAACAGATTATTGTAGAGTCATCTGTGTATTGAATGTAGGTGGTACAGGTATTGAAGAGTGAAGGTAATTGATAAAGATGGAAAATAGGAGTGGGCTTAATATAGAGCCCTGAGTAACACCAAGAGAAATGGGAAGGTGGTTAGATAGTTTATTGTCCCATAGCACAGCCTGCTGTCTATTGTCTAAGTAAGATTTGAACCAATTTATCGCTAGGGGTTCAAGTGAAAGGGATTTCAGTATATTTATGAGGAGCTGGTGATTGACCATATCAAAAGCTTTGGATAAATCAATAAAGACTGCAGAGGAAAGAGTATTGTTGTTCCGGTTTTTGTTAATGCCGTCTGTGAAGGATAGTAGGGCAGTGATGGTACTATGGAATGGTCTGAATCCATGTTAACAGTTGGCAAGTATGTTATTTTGGAGTAAGATGGTTAAGTAGTTGTTTATGGATGCATTTCTCCATTATTTTGCTAGGGGAGATAGTAGAACTATAGGACAGTAGTTAGAAAAGTCATAAGCGTTCCCACCTTTATGTAGTGGGATGATATGAGAAATTTTCCAGATAGATGGGATGGTACCTTCACTTATGGTATGGTTAATAAGAATGGAGATGGGATAGGCTAAGGTTTTAGCCCCTTTTTGCAGGTATTCTGCTGGGAGTTGGTCGGCTGAGGGGGTGGTAGGTTTTAGTTTTTGGAGAAGGGAGCAGATAAAGGAAGTAGAAACTGGTTATAACCGAAAAGGTGGAGGTGGGTTTGTCATGGTTGTAGGCAGTTTTGAAGTATCTGGAGAAAGTTGACTAGCAAGAGTTTGGATGGCTTGTGTGAAGAAAGAGTTAAAGGCATTAGCAGTATAAGTGGGATTCTCATGTTTAGTGCCTTGTGGGTTAGGTGTGCTGGATTGTCCTGGGTATAGTAGTTTGTTGATGCTATTCCTAAACTTTTGTGGGTTTTTTTTGGTAAGTTTGCTGTATTTGGTAATAATAGTCTTTTTGTCTAAGAGGATGGATTTTTTTGCAAGATTTCTTAATTGTCTAAAGGTTTGGTGATCTGTAGGATCCTTAGTATTATGCCATTTAGCCCAAAATTTGTTTATCTGAAGGATTTTTTGCCTAATGGTGTTTGAGAGCCAGGGGGCAGGCTTAGTTTTATTTCTAACAGAGTGAATTGGGGCATGTTGGTCAAGGATGGCTAAGAATGTGGAATTAAGGTATTCCACAGCTTCGTTAAGTGGGAGTGATTTAAGTGGAGACCAATTACAGTGTCTAAGTTCTGTTAGGAAGAGTTCAGGGTTAAAATACCTTTTGGTGCGTATTGTCCTGAAAGTGTTTGGAAAAGTTGGGTTGGTTTTATGTCTGATAATATGTTAGTGAGTGGTCACTTAGGTCATCTGGGAGGGTACCTACTCTGTATGTTTGGTGAGGAGTATTAGTCAGAATCCAGTCTAAGTTACTTTCTTTGTTATTAGGTTTATTAATTCTAGTAGGGGAGTTAATATATTGTGAAAAGCCATATAGGTTAATGTGGGTAGTAGGGTGTACATTACTACAGGAGTTCCAGTCTATATTAAAGTCTCCTAGGACTATAGTTTCTTGTGGCATATTACTAGAGAGCCAGTTAAGGATATTTTCAATGGTATTAATGTTATTTCCTGGGGGAAGGTAGGTACAAATGAGGTATATGGATTTACATGAGTTAACCTGAAATTTAGAAATGAGGATTTTCGCATTATTGTCAGAAGGTGGTTTAAGGTTTGCAGTGCTGATTTGTAGCTCTGTTTTATAAAGGATTGCTACCCCTCCTCCCTTTTTGGCTGTGCGGTCTAGTCTAAGAATATTATAGCCAGGTGGGGTGACTTCATTGTCTTTGGTTGTAGGCTTTAGTCATGTTTCAGATAAACATAGGATGTCAAATAGGTGGACATCTAGGAGGGCATGGAGGTGGCTGATCTTATTATTGATGCTGCGTATGTTAAGATGAGCTATATAGAGAAAGTTAGAAGGTTTAGTATGGGCCAGGGTATAACTATTGTTAGAGTTAGACTTGTCAGTAGGAAGTGTGGTGTTTGGGCCAGGGTTGGGATGGATGTCCCCATCTAGTAAGGAGTGGAGGTATATTTTATTTATAGAGTACAGAGGCTTGTAGTAATAGTCAAGTAACTTTCTAATATTTAGAATGCTATACCTAATGTGTGTTAGTCTATGATATTTAACTTGTAGGTAGCAGGGTTTGTATGTGGTGTTTATGAAGTTTTGGGAGGTAGGGAGTGTTGGTGTTAAAGTATGTTTGGAGGGGAAGGATATGGAGACGTATAATGTTTGTTTGTAGGAGGTTAGCAGATAGGCAATGGTAAGAGGAGGAAAGTGTGATAATAAGAGTAGTATTTGTATTTGATGTGGGGTGGTTAAAATAGCCATTTTATAAGATTGTACAGTGGATGAAGAATGGGAGGTAAGGAAGTATAAGCAGGTTAGGAGATAAATTAATCAGTGAGATGATGTAAGAAGGAGGGATGGGAGGTAGGGTAATACTAGGTAATGTGTTGTGATTAATGAGGGTTGGGAGTGGTAATTAGATGATCCGCTGGATTGGATCAGATTTGATGAGGGTGTGGTTTTAGAGAAATAAATGTAGGACCACTGGGGGCGGGTGAGAATTGGGGGCAGGGTAGGGGAGTGGAGTGAGCCCACATGGCAGAGTGGATAGAGACCAGTGAGTGAAACAGGCAAGGAGAACAATCAGTGGATTGCTGACTGATAAGGTAAGTTAGGTTGTGGTAGTTGAAGAATAAATGAGAAGTATAGTGGAAGAATTCCAATAGTGGGAGATTACAGCAAGACAAGAGGTGTAAGAGAGAACTATTGTAACAGGGTGAAGACAATAGTCAGAAGAATAAGTTATTCTTGGGTGTTGGGATAGTCAAAAGGATGAGGACTGGATAGGGGTGCCACCTAGTGGTCAGGGACCTAAATTACACAGTAGTATTGACTGGAGAGGGCTAGTCTAGAGTTAGATAGGTCGCTCAGTTCAGCAAAGGAATGATATAAAAGGCAGACAGGGGCTGGATTTAACTACAGGGTACAGGGGGTATGGCTGCTGGCTTATCTGGCTGAGAAGCCTTTAATTACAGACTATACAGTCCAAGGATACTATACTTAAACAGCCAGTGTAAGAAATCACATACTTTCTTCTTTCGTTTCATGAATAGCACAGGGAATCCTTATAGGGTGCATAAACAGTTGTAGAGTTGGGAAGGGTCCTTGGTTGCAGGTGGGTTCTTAACTCAAATTGGAGCATTGACCAGTTGGATAGCTTGAGAATGGACAAGATAAATCAAGACAGTTTCTTCTTTCTATTCGTGAATAGCACAGGAAACCCATATAGGGTGCAGAAACAGTTGCAGAGTTGGGAAGGGTCCTTTTGTTGCAGGTGGGTTCTTAACTCAAATTGGAGCATTGAGCAGTTGGATAACTTGAGAATGGACAAGATAAATCAAGACAGTTTCTTCTTTCTTTTTGTGACTAGTACAGGGAACCCTTTTAGGGTGCAGAAACAGTTGCAGAGTTTGAAGGGTCCTTGATTGCAGGTGGGTTCTTAACTCAGATTAGAGCATTGACCAGTTGGATAGCTTGAGAATGGACAAGATAAATCAAGACAGTTTCTTCTTTCTTTTCGTGAATAGCACAGGGAACCCTTATAGGATGCAGAAACAATTGCAGAATTGGGAAGGGTCCTTGGTTGCAGGTGGGTTCTTAACTCAAATTGGAGTGTTGACCAGATGGATAACTTGAGAATGGACAAGATAAATCAAGACAGTTTCTTCTTTCTTTTTGTGAATAGAACAGGGAACCCTTTCAGGGTGCAGAAATAGTTGCAGAGTTTGAAGGGTCCTTGATTGCAGGTGGGTTCTTAACTCAGATTGGAGCATTGACCAGTTGGATAGCTTGAGAATGGACAAGATAAATCAAGACAGTTTCTTCTTTCTTTTCGTGAATAGCACAGGAAACCCATATAGGGTGCAGAAACAGTCGCAGAGTTGGGAAGGGTCCTTAGTTGCAGGTGGGTTCTTAACTCAAATTGGAGTGTTGACCAGATGGATAACTTGAGAATGGACAAGATAAATCAAGGCAGTTTCTTCTTTCTTTTCGTGAATAGCACAGGGAACCCTTATAGGGTGCAGAAACAGTTGCAGAGTTGGGAAGGGTCCTTGGTTGCAGGTGGGTTCTTAACTCAAACTGGAGCATTGGGCAGTTGGATAGCTTGAGAATGGACAAGATAAATCAAGACAGTTTCTTCTTTCTTTTCGTGAATAGCACAGGGAACCCTTATAGGATGCAGAAACAATTGCAGAATTGGGAAGGGTCCTTGGTTGCAGGTGGGTTCTTAACTCAAATTGGAGTGTTGACCAGATGGATAACTTGAGAATGGACAAGATAAATCAAGACGGTTTCTTCTTTCTTTTTGTGAATAGAACAGGAAACCCTTTCAGGGTGCAGAAATAGTTGCAGAGTTTGAAGGGTCCTTGATTGCAGGTGGGTTCTTAACTCAGATTGGAGCATTGACCAGTTGGATAGCTTGAGAATGGACAAGATAAATCAAGACAGTTTCTTCTTTCTTTTCGTGAATAGCACAGGAAACCCATATAGGGTGCAGAAACAGTCGCAGAGTTGGGAAGGGTCCTTGGTTGCAGGTGGGTTCTTAACTCAAATTGGAGTGTTGACCAGATGGATAACTTGAGAATGGACAAGATAAATCAAGGCAGTTTCTTCTTTCTTTTCGTGAATAGCACAGGGAACCCTTATAGGGTGCAGAAACAGTTGCAGAGTTGGGAAGGGTCCTTGGTTGCAGGTGGGTTCTTAACTCAAATTGGAGCATTGGGCAGTTGGATAGCTTGAGAATGGACAAGATAAATCAAGACAGTTTCTTCTTTCTTTTCGTGAATAGCACAGGGAACCCTTATAGGATGCAGAAACAATTGCAGAATTGGGAAATGTCCTTGGTTGCAGGTGGGTTCTTAACTCAAATTGGAGCATTGACCAGTTGGGTAGCTTGAGAATGGACAAGATAAATCAAGACAGTTTCTTCTTTCTTTTCATGAATAGCAAAGGGAACCCTTATAGGATGCAGAAACAGTTGCAGAGTTGGGAAGGGTCCTTGGTTGCAGGTGGGTTCTTAACTCAAATTGGAGCATTGGGCAGTTGGATAGCTTGAGAATGGACAAGATAAATCAAGACAGTTTCTTCTTTCTTTTCGTGAATAGCACAGGGAACCCTTATAGGATGCAGAAACAACTGCAGAATTGGGAAGGGTCCTTGGTTACAGGTGAGTTCTTAACTCAAATTGGAGCATTGACCAGTTGGGTAGCTTGAGAATGGACAAGATAAATCAAGACAAAAAAGGTAGAAAGCCCAAGGGCCAAGAGCGCACAGCAGCCAGGGGTTATCCTAGTAAATAAAGCTTAACTAATAAGTAAAACTTCATGAAGAAAACTATGTAAAGATTTTTTCAAAGATATAAAAGTGAATAAAATAAACATAATTAAGATTAAATATGGATATTATAAGAATAGAGGAATATGATAAAAGAATAGATAAGTTATTTTATGTTATATGGAATGAAAGAATAAATGAAATGGTTTAATGGTAAATGGATTTTAGCAACAATATTAAGTAAAACAGATGGTGGTTATGGAAAAAGGAGTGGGGTGCTAATAGTAATGAAAATTAAGTATGATTGTAAAAGAAATTATGAATATGTGTCGATAGATTTATGTAGCTATACATGTGTAAATATGCTGTAAATCAGGGGACAGGGTGTATGTAAAAGATCTTTACTTTTTTAATAGGTGCAATGGGACCTTTTACATCCACCTGAGCTATCATCAAGTCAAGCAGATGGGACTTCAGTTTAGCATCTCATCTATAGGACTGGAACTACCCCTTTAAACTGCACTATAGGGCCAGTCAGCTAAGTATGTGTAGAACAGAACCCACAGCCTTCTGTTCCAAAGAAGAGTGTGCTGTTGTGCTACTGACACTACTTTATTGTGATAAAGTCATGGAGAAAAAATTAACACCCTTAAAATTTGATCAAGGGCAGGAAAACTGCTTATGAAAGTTAAAAAAAACAACACATTTTCATATTCTGTGTGAACTGTATGCAAAAAAAGTTTGGGTATTTTTGCTGGAAGGGGAATCATTTGCTTGCAAGCTGTGTTAAAAATTTTGCTAAATCTTTGTGGGGTGGGCAATAACAGAATGGATAAAAGGCTCATGTCAGACTGAAAGCTTCAGAGTTATATACCCAGCAGTATCCTTATGTTCTTTGGGATGATAGATGTTAAAATATTTCCTAAAAGGCAGTCCCTGTAAAACAGCTCTTATAGGATAATTATGGCATATTCTATCCTTTCATACTGAGCATTTTAATCATAATGCCTAATGTTAATAATGTGCCATCCAACAGTTTCACAAATATCCTAAGGAGAGACTTGGAGAAAACCGGAAAAGCATGACAAAGAGATGTCTTAGTCAAATGATGCTTAATAGTACTTTCTGAAATGTTACCTTATCATAGAAAACTTAATATCTCACCTATTTTGAATATTTGACTGGAGATTGGTAACTCTTATTATTCAACAGAGATGGGATTAACTCAGGCAGTAAAATACAGCCAAACCCCATTTCCAAAAGAATAAAATCACAGCAATGTTTGCAAAATTAAGTCACTTTCAAGTGGCCACTTCCCAAGTACTAAAAGACTCAAACTACTACAGTCCAAAGTCTAAAGAACCCAAAGGTCATGTCAGAATTCAAGTGGTGCTCACAGAGCACATGAAACCTCAGCAGAAACTAAAAGCAACATCTCTCACCCCTGGTGTAGAAATTGATGGATACCTCAGCCATTGCCAACTCAATCCCAATGTCCATCGTCATCAACAGGATAATCCCCTACTCCAATAACAATCATATTATTCTGATACAAATAGGTGGAATGAACCATACTCTTCATACCTCTCAATAGTCCAGATTTTTTTGCAGAATGTTCAGATTTTTGCCTCATATTTTTGGTTTGTTCCTCATAACATTTGTGGTTTTCTGAATTTTTGTAACAAATCAGTGAGGACTATATTCACTAACTAATGACGGGCATTTGAGTTTCAGTCTTCATATCATTCAGAAAATTCATGGTAGCACAAAATCTTTTATTCTAGCAACTTTCCAAGTTTATAAGAGCAATATTTAAAAATTGTCCCAGTTATAATCCCCCAATTATTTTTGGCTTTGTCCAGATTTTTTGTGTTAAGAGGTTGAGAGGTATGATACTCTCTATCTCACTTCAGGCCATCTATTCTCTCAAAGATAATCAAAACTGCATTAATAAAAAGCTTCTCAGACAATTGTTAACCTTCTATCTCTTATTCTTCACTGCTTCTATCCAGACCAAAGCACAGAAAAGCCCTTGTGTAATCCTTAAATATATCATCAATTTTCACATAGCTACAGCCATGCTCCTTGACCTCTCAAAAGTTTTTGATGGTGTGTTCCATGATCTCATACATAAAAGGCTAGGAAAAGCAAATAGTTCACATTCTATACCTTCCTGCTTCAAAAGCTACAATCTATAAAATGGAAGGATTCCTACTCTACCTTCATTCTAGCTACTGTTAAAGTTCCCCAGGGATGCATCCTCGGTCCATTTTTATTAATTTTAACCAATGACAAGTATAAAGTAGTTGATCAAGGAAACATATTACAATGCATATATTCTACCAAACAATCCTCAATCTCCTTCACTGAACATCAGTTAAAAACTCAGATTACCCTCATTAAGCTAGAAGCTCGATTTATGTACTCAAATCATACAAAATTGTAACTAAACCAAATAAAACATCTTCACCACCAGTATACCTATATCACTCAAAAAACTTAGCTGTAACTAAGTGAATAAAATCACTATAGTCAAATATTACTGGGCATAACTGTAGACTAAATTCAAGTAACGTATCAACTCTGCCATTTCTAAAACTAATCATAAACTTGGAATGCTATACAGCATCAAATTCTAACAACCCTCACTCAGCAACAGGTTCCAGCTCTGTTTTATGCCTTCCATATTACTAAACTTCAAACCTAAATTAGCCTGAAAAATGTTAAAATACCCAAATGTGCCATCAACCAACCATAAATCCCATCAATCCACATCACTCCCCAGCTGAATATGGAACATAACATTCTAAACGACCCAAACACCCAGCATTGAAGTCCCATTATTGCAAACCACATTCACAGAAGACATCCAAGATCACAAGTTGTAGCTTTGATCTAAGCTACCAAACTAGCAGCAACTATGGGGACTTCCTATGCTTTATACACAGAACTACTGACCTCCTGTCACTGAGGTCAGAGCAGAAAAAAATACAAATCCATTGCTAAAACAATATCTATTGATTACTTACTTAGCCCTGGTCCTGTCAAAGAGGGTGATAGAGCTGTAATATGTTACTTTAAACAAATATAAATCTCTTGCTACTTAGCACCTGAAGACATTCTATTCTAAAATGCAGGCCCTACATCCTCAGTCCAAAACTATTAATACTAACCTTCGCTTTCTTGTGTTTTTCACAACTCTCCTGTGTTTGTGCTTTTGATTCTCAATTTATGTACTTTTCAAAACATTCATACTCTAAAAGAAAATACTAATTTTTCCTGTCATATATCCTATCAATGGAAAGTGAAAATTTGTACCCAAAAAGTACATTTTGCCTTTTATGACTTGTCATGAAGATAATGTTTCACATTTATTCCTATATAACAAATTACTGATGTCTAATCATCCTGTCAATGGAGCTTTTCTCCCCAGGACTCTGCTGAAAATGGGCAGCCTTTTGATGTCTTATCCTAATGAATAGAAATAACATGAATTTAAATCCCGTCGTTGCACTGTTTGGAAATTTTTGTGTGCCTTGTCTGAAATAACTAGAATATCTCCAAACATTGTTAAATCAAGAGAAAGATTACAAGACTGATCAATAAAAAAATGAATGTTCATCTTTAAGAGTAACCCCCAATATGGTGTTGCTAGGAGTTATCTGAAAGGTTTTTATTGACCTAACTATAATTCCAGGAAAATATCAGGTCTAAAATTGACAGTGAACAGCTCATTTACAGTATCAAGTGCACACAAAATAGCAATAAACAAACCACCAATAGATAGCCCTTTGCCCTTTGTGGTATTACATGTACATTAGCAACTGTATAGGGCTGTCAAGGTACTAACTCAGGACCTAAAGCCAAATACCAAAAAGGTGTATAAGGTTAATATTAGGATGTTGATCCAAAGCACAATACCTCAGATCATCGGTACCCATTGACAGGACTAATTGATACCTAGTTTCTTCCCCTTTCAATGAGGTCCTGAGGAGCCAGAGTTGGAGTGTATTAATAATTATCTGTGCATTCATCCACTGTATGCTCTAACAGAATCAAGGGTCTACTTTTACATCCAAAGAAAGCCTATTCCATAAAAGAGGGATTCTCTGAGGTACATATCTGTCTCACCAACAGGTCCTATTTATGCTTTACTGGAAGTTAAAGATCTATACACTGGCAGTTGAAGGTGTTTTTGCGTATGTGCAGGAGTCACATAGGACTGAACCCTTGGAGGTTTTGCAGGGTAGACTGATGTCATCTCTCAATATTTGTTAAGAAATAGAAAACAGAATGGCACCTAAGAGTGCTCCAAGTGGCTCAAGGAATATAATCATTGATTTCCAACATGGCTGCACACTGGGTAACAGCTCAATTTCAGCTCTCCCAGTGTAGAAAACTCAGAAAAGAGCCAGTGAATGTCTATTTGGGTAAATTGCAGTTACTGGTTACCAAGTATACTGCCTAGATGCCAGAAAAGATGACATTCAGAGAACCTGAAAGAAAATAAACCACAAAAGGTCAGGAGAAAACAATGACTGGGAAGAATCCTGCAGCTGTTCAGCAAAAATAAGTTCAAGCTCCAGCTTTGGTGCAAGACATGACTTCCAGTAATCTAGATAAAAAAATAAGTCAAATGCGCTCAGAGCTGATTAAAATAAGTGAAACAGTGGAGTACTTCAACTCAAATAAAGAAAGGCTGAAAAATGGAAGAAGCTTTAAACAGATTACAGATCTGCTAAAACTGCAAATGTCAGAGGATGAAAATGTATTTTTATTTAACATTTGTTTACTGGGATAGTCCAACTTGGAATGAAGCCAATTTTCAGCGGAGGCCTGGAGAGAAATGCTCCAGATATATGACTTTGAAACATGGGAGGAAACCAGAGGACCTGGAGGAAACCCACACAAATGCAGGGGGGACGTGCAGACTCTGCACAGAAGGCACTCTAACCAAGAATTGAACCAGAGAACCTCTTGCTGTGAGGCAACAATGCTACCGCTGCAGCGCTGCACTGTCCCAATGGCAAAATGAAGAAAAGGCTGGCTGAGTATGAGATTGCTCAAGAAGAGATGTCTAAAAAACTGGTAGAATTAGAGGACAGTGCTGTAGAGAAAACCTGAGATTTTTTTGTTGTACCAGAGTAACTGGAAGGAGCAGAACATTTTATAAAAGCACAAATAAGCAACTGTACTGAAATTCCACAGCAGTTGTTATTAATTAAAGGGGATCATCATGTTTATGGCCATTAGAAAGCAGCCAAAGCCTTGTATGGTAAAGATGCAATCCTCTCAGCTGAAATAGTTGATTCTGGCAGAAGGATAAAGTACTAAAAGTTGAACCAATAGTGTCTTTTTGGAAAATGATTGCACACTGTACAGCAGACAGAAGGAAATTTATTCCAGCGATTAGGGAATATGGAGAAGCAGGTGAGTGACTGAAGCTGCTGTATCCAGCTGTTTTCAGAATATTTTTTTTCCTGGAGGATCAGTCACTTTTTGATGCAGAACTTGCTAAAAAGGAACACAAATGTTTGTCCAACAAAGTGAGCTGACAAACAATAAGGGGATTCTGCTTCTTATTTTTCTGATAATAAAGCTTACAGAGAGACTATGCCAGTGAAACATTTTCCAGTGTTTCAAAGGAAATACTTAAGACACAGGAAAAAGAAGAAGCGTTGACTAGAATCAGGAGTATGCTGAAAATGAAACAGACTAGATTGGGAGATGGAGATAAACAGGAAGAAAACCAGCAACTCAGAAATTAATGAATAAATAAGGGATTACAAAGCATCAACCACATTTGTAAAATATGGCAGAACAAGAAAACCCAGAAATACTGGACTTTGTTAAACTTGTAAGGGACTCCAAAGCATGCACCCAACTTCATGTCATTAATATTTGAAAGGAAAGTATAAGAGGAAGGAAGCAAGAACGTAACTAAGTAAAACAATTTTTGTTCTTAACAGTATTTTTAAAAAACGTGACATACTGCATGTTAGAGAGTGAAGATTTTTCATGTATTTGTATGCAATAGCATCACCAAACATGCCTTTTTTTCCTTCTTTCTTGTTCAATTTCAAGAAATGTAGGTACTGCAATGTAAAAAGAGAAGAATGCTAGGACAGAAAAGAATGATACACATAAAATTAATATGCTTTTCCTTAGCTTTGCATAGGGTAATAACTGGATTAAGGTCCTTGGCTTGATCTAACAACTTTTAAGGGGAAGCAAGTAAATAAAAGAACAGTGAATGTAATAAAGAGTTTTCCTCTAGTAAATAAATGTTCACACTGCAATATGAAAAGCTGTAACTGATGACAACTGTATTTAGTTCTCATGTTTGTATGTAGACAAGCTAAGGACAATAAAAAAGAGATTACTCTTTTTCAATGGTTAAAATATAATGTTTTCTAAAAGCATCCAAGTTGTTTTTGAAATGTGAGAGAGGAATAAAGATGAAACAAAAACCTGACAGCAAACCAAGCTACAGGAAAGTCTCCATGAATAGACAGTATTCCACTGGATGTCTGTAAGCCAGGAGGGAAGAAAAAGATAAAGATCTGGAAGTTTTTAACACTATTTTAAAAGGAGAAATCAGCATCCTGGAAGAAAGCTGTAGTGGCTGTAATACCTAAAGATGGTAAAGAGCCATCAGATCCAGTTTCATTATAGACCATTTTGATTCTAAACCATGATTATAAACTGTTTATGTCTATAATGGTTGAAAGAATGGAAAAGGTGATGTGAAAAATTGATAATATGGATCAATGTGGTTTTGTGGAGGGGAAGCAAACATTTGAAAACAATAGAACAATGATGATCCAGAGGGAAGCAGAATATAAGAAAATACCACTGTTGTTGGTGGGCCTTGATACAGAGAAAGCATTCAACAGAGTAAGCTGGGAGTTTGAGTAGGGCATTGGAAGCATTCATATATCCTGATAAAATGTTGATAAGGAGGATATGAGGGATCAGAGGCAAAAATTAAAGTGGGTGGATTTCCACTCTGATAATTTCTGAGCAGAGGAATCAGACAGGAGTGTCCTCTTTCCCCTTTCTTGTTTGCATTGCATTTGGACCCATTGGCAAAGAAAATAAGGGACTCAGAAATTCAAAGATCTAATTGGTATGGTAATCAAGAAAAGTTGGTCTTATTTGCAGATGTTTTGTACCTCATAAAACCAAAAACAGGATATTTAAGTGCTGTGGAACATTCTCAGACAGTTCCAGTTCTTTTTGAGATAGAAAATTAATGAATATAAAACAAAGGCAATAGCTGTAAACTATGTACATACGCACATTGGTTCAGTAATACCCATATTTATGGGGACATGATAAAAGGAAGTACTTAGAAATATACGTTAAAAAGGATTCTGTTAAGGCATGTAAGGATTTGTGGTAAGACTAAAATGATAATAAAAAAACTGAGAAATTTGTAGCTCTGTTTTATAGATATGGATAGCATGATACAAGCAATGAAAACGCTTTTAGTCCTTTTAGTTTTTATACACTGATCAGCCATAATTTTATTAACCAAAAGAGAATTTGTGGATAGCAATTAATAGAGAGTTGAAGGATTTTATTTGGGAAGGGAAGAGGGTCATTGTTAATTGGGATAAATGAGTCCTTCCAATAGAACAAGGTGGTTTGGGATTACTTAATTTGAAGGGGCATTTCAGAGCTACTTGGTTAAGGCTCATACACAGCACATGCAGAAACTAAAGTGGAAAAGGATAATGAAAGGGGGGGGCTGAAGAAAAGGAGATACTGGGGGTTTGGATGCAAATATTTGAGAATAACCACTTAGATTATATTCATCGAGTAGCAGAAACTAAGAACTAAGCCAAAATGGACAAGAGAAAGGAGATTCTGCTGATAGGGATAACTGCAATTAGGGGTACAGAGAATAGGCAAGAGGGGACTGGAATTTACTGGAGAAAATTGACAAAGGAACCAAGGTATTAGGCTCATATAATTAGAGAGTGAAAGGTAGTAGAATTTGAAGAGACCAATAATTAATTTGGACTGCAGGCTAGAGATTACCTTCCCTATCAATGATTGATAGAATGTATGCAAAGAGAAAAGAATTGGGGAGGGGTACTAAGTGAACTCCAGCACTGGTAGAATGTTTAGTATAATCTAAAATAGGGGCTGCTGTTAAAAAGGGGATAATTAGTAGGGCATAAAAAATATTGCATGATAATTATAGAAATCAGAGGTGGTTAGAAAGGATTGGGAAGAGATTGGATAAGCAATTCATAAAAACAAATGGGAGGATTTATGCATGGTCCCAAATATACAACAAAGTCTAGAAGATTTAGAATCTTTGCTTGGAAATTTTTGTACAGGTATTTTAAACCCCCAAGCAGGCTAAATACATTTTCCTCAGGTTGATTGCAAATATTGTAGGGTGTGACTGGGGAAGAAAGTGATAAATGGGAACATATTTTTGGGTGTTTAATGGTTTGACAGACTTTAAAAATTCCCTGCAGACTACTCTGTCAGAAATAATGGGTAAGTAAATTGGTGTAACTAAGGACATTTTTTTATCTGCGGTATAGAATCAGAATTGTCTAGATGTAGTTGAGTCTAATTATGGTGGCTGCCTAAAAGCAATTACTCGAAAATGGATTTCGAAGTCTAAAATAACTGTATAAGTAATGACTGTAGTAATAGAGACAATAACTGGAAATGGAATCTTTATAAATCTTAAGAGCAAATTACTTAGATAATATGGAAATTGTAGGAACAATACATGCAGAATAATGTTTTGTAAGAGGAGTGAGGTTTAACGGAAGGCAGGAAATCAATGAGCTTTGTAATGATCGATAACAACTGTATAGAGTATACGTGATGTATAATGTTTGCAAGTAAAATATGTCAACATGGTTAGTATTTATATAAATCACAACTGCCTACATCACAAGTGATAATTAATTGATTATCTTAGAGGGCAAACACTGATGTCTCTTAAGCTGGGTCATATGCTTAGACACTTACCAAATGGGGCCTTTATTATCCATTATGGGCTTAGAGAGGGAGTAGAAGAAAGGGATGACCTCAAATTTATTTTTTAATTTATTTACAGATCAGGAAGAAATACTCCTGGTGATTAGTATGGGGAAATAAAAAGATTTCCCTAACAGTAATACATAGCGATCAAAGGATAGTTCATTGTCAAAGTGCCTGGGTCTATAATAAGCAAGTCAACTTTCATTTTTAATGCCTTTAAAAACTTCTGATCAGCACAAGTAACTGATGAGGGGGTGGAGTAGCAGCCAATGATGACAGAAGCTTCTTTTTTTCTTGGTATCTCCTTCAGGTCCAATCTGCTGTCAGGATTACACTTGTGTGTCCCTGAAGACAAACTGTGACAGATATGATTTGCCACTTTTTCATTCTATACCAAGCTGAAATCTGCCTTCCACTGTCATTGGTCTCTGTCTCAAGAAATTCTTCTGAAGCCTTAATCTTCTTGTTATATGGAGTTAAAACTTTTGTAAGTCATTTACAACTACAAGATAAGCAACTCTTTATGTAAACATTCTGGAGAAGATATCTACAATGATGACAATTCATACTATGTTCTGTCGAGAATGGTGGCATAGATCAGTACATGTTTTGCCTGAAATGAAAAGACATGGATATTTTAAATTAATATACTGTATAATGGATGAAGATAGAAGAATAACTGCATAAAAACTGATCTTGAAAAATACTATAGATTCTAAGTGGAAAAGAAAAGAGTCATCTGCTATAGTTGAACTACTGAAATTCTGCATGTAGCCAGTTGCAAATGTAAGAAGCAAAAGCTTGAGCCATCAGTGGTGTTTAAAAATGCTGGAGTAGGACTGACAATGGAAATATAAGAATGGAGTTAATGAACACTGTAATGTTTCATAGCGACTCAGGAGCACCAGGTGTTTAAATGAGTTCCTCATTGTAGCACAACAGAAAACTACTGTAGGAATCAAACCATGAACTACAGGATAACTCATTAGCTGCTCATAGCCTTAATTTGCTGCATTAAAATGGCATAATATTCTGCTCCAAATTGGCATGTCACATTTACAGATCCACTTACTCTGGAAATGTCTCTAAGGCATTATAAAAGCTTACACAGGGTCTGGTGAGAAACCAGCGAGTTAAATCTAAGTTTTTGCCAATAAGAGACAAACACACATTCACTAAAGTTTGAAGATGGAGAACTAAAGGTTGTATGCATTAGAAGATAATGCTAGACAAGGAAAACTGTATCAGTGTAAAAGCACTATCTGCATCCAATGTCTACCATTCCTAGCACCTAATCACGCTGTTTATTCCTCCTATGGGGAGAATTGCCAAGTTGATTTGTTCCCAGGAGAAGTTAATAGTCATACAGCACAGTCTGCGACAAGCAGTTTATTAGTCTAGTCATTCCCTGGAGATGAAGGTAAAGGGTTAGAGGGGGCCTGCAATGCCAGTCATGAGTCAGCTGCTCATTCCTACATTCCCTTCTCTGGCCTTGTAGCTTCTCGAAAGATTATCAAACCCAGGTCATCTGGATCATGGTGCAAGTTTTATCCCTCTGTGCCACAGGTTCAAGGCATGCCACTGTAAGTTTGAAAGGCACCACTGAGAATGTCATGGTTTCTACAGTTGCAGGAAAGGCTGTTTGCAATGATAATTTTCTAAGTCATTTTAGAATTCAGTGGCAAGGTTAGCACAAGCAGATGTATCATGTAGAAAAGTTGCAAGTAAATGAGTTTAGATATAAAGTCTACAGTTAGGCATTATGGTTTTGATCTGTGTAACATTCAGAACTTGTGATATATTTTAACTGAACGTGCCAGATTTAAAACCATAACTGATTACCAAGACTAAACATTTTACTGATGTAACATGTAGTATAATGAACCCCAATATTGGTGGACTGTCAAAGATTTGTTACAGAAGAATGACATGGCTTTGTTTTGTGGAAAGCTGAAGTAAAGATATGTTTCTTAATAGCAGCTTAACAGCATCACGTTTACTTTTTGACCTTGGCCGTAAATTACATCAATAGTGGTCTCCCACATACTGAATAATGGTAGATATACAACAGTGTGTGGGCAGATTAAAGTCCAGCATATTGAAAACCCTGTGATACAGCAGAGACATGACTAGTGAAGAAACATACTGCTCCCACAGAACAATTCAGATTATGGTTCACAACAGTAAAGTCAGTAGTGCAGTGCCTTTATAACAGAAAGGGAAGACTGATCACATCAGTTGTTTTTCACATAGCTGGGAAAAGAAGTCTTGTAAGAAAAGATCAATTTCTGTGATACTTCTTGAGAAGGACAATGCCAGCTTAATTAATAAAGTAACTATTATTCAAGGTTTTTTTAACAAACTGGGCATTTTCAAATCATAAAACTTAACTGAAACCTGCCCTCAAAGTACTTGAAGCAATTCAAAATATACTAGTGAAACTCAATTCAAAATATAACCAATTTTGACAATGGAACTTTCTAAATGCAGATGCCATAGAATTTTTCAATAAATTTGTTTACTGCAGTAATTCCCAACTAAGGGATTTCTTGAAGCTATTAGATTTGGAACCTAAATTTACAAATGTGAAAAACTGTCAAACTATATTTACTTGAAGTACTGACTGCATTTTGCCTCTCCTCAAATGCTCCATAATACATTCACGTGGTGTCCTAGCAGTTTTACCTATATTAAAAAGCAGAAATTATTTTTGAAAAGGTTCCTTTGAATTGTAGGGAGTGGTCCAAGGCCACTGATACTTGAAAAAAGAGAATTGTACTGGCAGTTAAGTTTTAATCCTAGAAGTTAGCCTGGACTGAAAGAGTATTGTTTTATTGCTTGCTTACTTAAAATAAAAGCTTGCGCTAGCTAATTTATGAATTATAGTTAATGTTGATTATTTATTATATAAAAAACTATTTTTATAGTTGTATTAAATTTTATTGGTTGGATGATTACATATTGGGTCTATATTAGTTTTCCGAAGTCTAACTTTAGCGAACACCCATTCAGCGACTGCACTTCAAAGAAAATTGTGTCAGCAATTCGCTGAATTTTCCAAGGACAAAGAAGTAGTTGGCCAATTATTCAACTTTGTCCTTTTCTCCACTGTAGTGCGATCTCAGAGTTGGTATATATAGTTAGGGGAAATGTGGGGGGCACAGCCCCACAGTTGAGTGGGCTCAATTTACTTGTGTGTCAGTCCGCTGTGTTGCAGGGCAAATATTTACTTGCCCTTGGTAGATTCAGCGAATCGCTGAAATGATTTTTATTGAAGTGCGGTCACTGAATAGGTGTTCACTGAAGCTAGACTTCGGCCAACTAATATAGACCCTACATATTGATATTCTGATATATTTGTAGTGTATGTCTTTAAATTAATTGATTGAACAGGCTTTTTAAATCAAGTGATTCTAGGAAAGCTATTTAAACATTTTATTGTTGGAATTATGGCATCTGAAGAAGTCCTGTGTTATAAAAGATGAAAGCGCTCATCTTTTATTAAAGTAATTTGTTGCAGTACCTGCACGGACTTTTTTCTCCAAGTACATTGTAGCTAAACAATGCCTCCTACAATGACCAACTCAAAGCACTGACACTATACTCTGTATCCTGCAGACTGCTAAGAGATGACATGTGTCAGTATACAAGGCATCCCCAGGCCCATTACTGATGGATTTACTGCACATCAGCAAGTTGAATGGTATCAGAAATTCTCTGCCTAGGGATCTAAACCTCTGCTGCAACATCAGCAGAATGGTTTGGGGGGACAGATATCTCGCACAGATGATACTGCTGCTGCTGTGTAACAGACTTTCTATCCACATAAAACAAATTTCATCCCTGTCTACATTCAAGCACAACTTAGATCTATGGAAAGGAACAAGAAAATTTACCTCAGGACTGCCCCTTATACTACTAATGGACAGAGGTAGCTCATAAATGCTTTATTTACTGCATAGTTCCCCTCAAATTATCTATAGTATGATCCCAGTTATTCTCATTAGGGGTAATATATAATCAGACCATGAGATAGGTTAATTTTTCCACTAAAGTGGAAATTGGCTTGGCTTAAAAAAATGGCCCATAAGGGTAGCTAGTATAGTATTTCCCTATGAATCAATATCCATTTCGGTATAACGAAAAACAATCTGTTGAAAAGTGACTCAGATGAAAGCAAAGCATTTATATTCACTTTTTCCCCATGGGGTAAGGCCCCATGCTAGAAAGGACTTTGTCTTCTGAATGTCCAGACTTAATGTAATTAACTCTGGACCTCAGAGCCCCAAATGCAGTAATGTCATTTGATGAATGCATCCTTCATACAGGTATTAATCACATACCCTTTACAAGGCTAAGATACTATGAAAATCCTAAACTGCTGTCCCTCTGATTTAATCTAGACTAACATTAGATGATTTTTTTTAATTAAAATTAGAGAAAATTTGCACTGATCTCCAGAAGGTACTTTTCGAAATGTGTTTCATTTTGTCATAATTATATTAATGTATCCATATAAAATAGTAATTCTATAACTGGGGCATAGCCTCAGTTCTAAGTATCTTACCAAGTAGGTTTATGTCCTTTTTGCAACAGGATAGCGTTCGACTGTGGTAACTGAACTGTTAATCACATTAAGTGTGTCATCTCAAACTGCCTCATCTTTTGTAAATGGAAAAAAAAACCTTTAGTTCACGACATAATGAAAACTCAAGAGAATGTGAATAGAATAAAAGAATAAAAAAGTAAAGGCAAAAAAGGACCTGTAGTGAAAGCTATTCTTTCTAAAGGAAGGGATTATAAAGATTTCAGCATTTTATGCACTGTGCAGTTAGACTATGCATTTAGCAACTTAAATCTATGTGAAATTTTAAAGAGATGACATTTATCTATTTGCATTTCTTACTTTTCATCAACTAACTTTCCAAGCTCTCTTATGGGATTTGTATTTCTTCAGGATAATCCCCAGTAGGATAGTTATCCCTGTCAAAATTATATTTCCTTTAAAGCTCAGTTTTTCTTTGTTGGGTTGTTTAGAAGTTTGTATAGTTAAGTCATTTCCCATTATGAGCCATTTTTGCACCTTGTTTTTAGATGTACAGCAAATAAATGCTGTCAAGTGTATGAAAAATTCAATCTCTAAGAGGCAACAACTTTTTATACTAAAAGGATAAAGCAGCAGCATTTAACTATACATTTTACATACTGTATGCTTACAGATAGGGAATATATTTTTATAAATAATGTTGGTATACACAGAGCCTGACAAATTAATGTACCTTGCACATGTTTTTGAGGAGCTGGTAATTATGTTTCTGTCAATTAAGTTCCTATTCAAAAACTGCTGCATTCATATCAAACACTATTTCCTTTGTGTAGAATAATCCCATCGACTGAATAAACTGACCCTGTAAAAATCTTTATAAAAATAAAGATTTCTCCCCACTCCAGACTGAAATCTAGTGCTATAAGATTCTAGATCTTGTACTGAGACCTCATTAAAATAAGGAAACCTTTACGCTAAGTACAAAAAAGGGAATTCTAAATTGAGAGCAGTTTCATCAGGCAATGTAACATAAAATATTGAAGATGTGTTTCAAAATTAAGCACCTGAACTTTTAAATATATTAGAATGCGTAACTTAGAGCAAGCAACTTATGCATCAAAATAAAACAAATACATTAAGAAATCCTACAGGTTGCCCTCTCCACTGCTCAGCCTCCGCCCCTTTGAATGCATGCTGTATTGAAGGAGTTAAATACTCATTAGCGATTCCCCACCTTATCCACCTCAGGATGGTAGAGAAGCTCGAGTCTTGTGACACTCACTTAATGCAAGGCATAGAATTATGGAGAGGACACCAGCGCATTGTGCAATGTTAGATGGGAAAGCTACTATCCTACAGCAGATTGTGCAGAATTATTAAAGACCTCAGAGACTTATGTAGTTACAAGTAGCAAGACAGGAGTTTATAGTATGGCACTTGGGGGTGGATATTTATTGTCTGACATGTCTCAAGGGCAGATAGGGCAAGAAATAAAGACAAGGCAGTCTGTAGATAGAGCAGGACTGAAAGCATATCAGTTCCATATTAAACAGTGCAGGACCTTTACAAGTTGATTTAGATGACATGACTTTGCCTTTTTCTCCTAATACAGTAAACAGTGTCACATATGACCCATAGTATTGATCACGTATCACGTATCATAGTATCAGAGTAGAAGTAAAAATGATGAATGGATACTGTAATTCCCAAGAAAGTCAGAAATACACAGCAAAAATAGTGTTGGAAGAAGTTTTAACACCACTATAGAGGCACTGCTGTTTTCCTCAGGATCAAATAGTAAAAAAGTGACATTTGTGCTCCTTTTCATGGAAGAAATCCTTTAACATGGAGGACGACAGAGGTTCACTGTTGTCAACACAGCACAATACACTGGAATCAAGTCATTTTGTACACCATTCCCGGTGTGAGTATCTCTCAATGTCACAGCAATATCAACTTATTAATTCTCAATGAGAAAGTTCCTGAACCGTTAGGAACATCTTCACAACTGTCCAGAATTTTGAGTCATTTTTTTGGTTACACATAAAATTTGTGCTTTTCTGGCAAATCATTGAGGTCTGAAGCCACTAAATAATGTCAGACATTTGAGTGATGTTATATCCTTCAGAAAATGCATCCTGATGTAGAGCTTGTTATTCTATTAACTTTATAAAGTTTGAGTAATATTTAAAATCTGTCCTTGTTTTTGGGCCTTTGTCCCCATTTCTTTTGGCTTTGTCCAGATTTCTTGAGCCAAGAAGTATGCTCAGGAAGGCTGCACTCATATGAGTGCCGTATGTCCCTAGAAAGGGGTTCATTACAGGAGTTTAAGTCTGGCTTATCATGTAAGACAGCAGTGTACTTTAGTGGACAAAAATCTCACATGGCACAAGGCTTTACCAGGTTCGGTCTATCACTGTGTGCGTTTTCCAAGTTCTGACTGTCTGCATGTACTTACTCTAGAATCTTCTACTCAAAAATATGCTGGTTTAGTGACTAATGAAAAATTATTTAGTGGGATCTACAAAATAAGCTTGAGGTTTCAAAGCTTCTAACTGCAAATGGTCAGGACCATAAGTTCGATGTTCTGAAACTTCAAAATTGTAATTAAAAAAATAAAACAAGATTTTTTTTTTTTACATTTTTGCAGAGAGGCAAGCCCCCCTGTGCCCCTCACACCCCCTGCTAAATAAATATACCAACTCCGAGATCGCACTATAGTAAAGAAAAATAAATTTCCCATTCCGCACTGTACGTCGATCTCTATTTGAAAAGTTTGGAGTTTCAAATCTTCAAATTTATGGTATAGACCATTTGCAGTTTAAAGTTTTGAACTTTCAGCTTGTGAAGGAAATCCATTTACTGTATGTATGAATATTTATATATTTCCCTTTCTGCAACTATTTTCATTTGCATCGTCTAATGTCTTCATACCTCTCTATATAATGATATGCAAGTCAGTATGGCTACATCTTATCCAAAATGCTTTGTTAAGCATCACTCCATTTTTCCATCCATGTTTTGACTTTGTAAACTACTTTTTGAGCTAAATGTTACAGTATATTCTCGCATCTGTAAATGTATGCTTTTAAGCATATTCTTGTATCCGTAAATGTTCTGTTCATTTTTTATGTGACCATATTCACCCATGCTGTCTGCAAATGTCCACTGAGATCAGTGCACTACTCTGCTAAACAAATATAAAATATATATGTGAGTACATAACTGAACAGAGATCAAAGTGCTTTTGTGAGGGAGGAAGTCCCTCCCACACACCCCCTGGTATTTAAATATACCAGCTCAGAGATTGCTGAATACCAGGTTAGAGAGTGAAATTCCCCATCTCCGTTCAGTTATCTCACAAACCCTGCTCTACCATTATCTGTTCAAACTGTGTTCTGTGAGATGACATTGCCCATCACAGAAAACATTCAGACAGATTACCTTTTGAGCACATAGCAGTGACCCATTTATCAATAAGATATAGAAATGAATCAAATATAGACATCAAACAGCAATTTCTAAAAAATAAAGTACACACTAAACTTTTTTTTTTGCAGAGATCAAGCCCCTCTGTACTCACACCTCCTCTGCTATGTATATAATTTCAGACCGCACTATAGTGGGAAACTGCACCCTCCACATATCCTACTGCATGTTTAAACTCAGAGTGTACTACAGCGGTAAAAGGACAACATCCCCCACTCCCCACTGTTTCACAAACTCGCACTGAAGAAAAGCTCATAATGTATGATCAGCTGACTTTCTATTAGCTATACTGGCCTTCTTCCCTATTTGTCCACTCAAATTTACAATATTTATTTATTTATTTATTTAATTTGCATTTGTTTACCTGGATGGTCCACTGGGCCATAGTGAGCCCATTTTCAGTGGAGGTCCGGGGAGGAAAGATCCACACTAAAATGAACAATACATAATGGATAATACACACTGCATAATATAGAATACAGTACAATAGGTCAATATGAATAGTACAACAAATAGAATGATCGCAGTTGACAATGTAAAATCAAAATACAGTATTAGACTACACAGTTTAACATCAGAGTAAAATATTAGAGTACACTGTCAAGAACAAAGTGGATTACATCTTAAGAATATAACAAGTTAGGATAATTAAGTTATATATGTGAGTAGCTTAGTCTGAGTAATTAATTAAGTTATAATTAATTGTTATAAGCTTGAGTATAGGAGATCAAGTATAGCAGGCAGAAACAGCATAAAGTAAGTGTGTTGAGATAGAAATAGATTTATCAGAGTAGAAATAAATATGTATGGTTGTATAGAAGAGTGGGTCAGGTTTTGGGCAGTGCTGATTTGGCTCATGAGCAATGCCATAAAGAGGAAAGGTGATGTCCCAGAGACTTTTTAAAGATATATGAATTGCTGGTAGTCCTAATGGATGGTGGTAGGGAATTTCATAGTTTTGCAATAGTGAATGAGTAGAGCAGATGACCACCTGAGAGGTTAGCCTTTTCTACAATCAGGAGCAACTGGTTTTCAGATCGAAGAGGTCTTTTTGGGTGGAACTGAGTAAGTAGAGAAGAAAGGGCAGGGCAATTTGATGACTTGTATATAAATTTGTGTGCAGTCATTGATTGTAAATACGTAAGATAATATGGGAGTTCTAGCCAATTTATTAAGCTTTATGAGGTACAGAGGTAAGATGAATATTTTGCATTGTTTACAAATTTAGCAATTTTATTGTAGCATGAGTCAAGTTTGGATTTCAAAGAGGACTTGATGTTTGTGAAAAGAAGGGCACCATATATAAGAGATGGTAGCAGATAGGATGAGGCTAGGGACAGTTTTGCAGAGTGGTTGAAGAAGTATTTGTGTCTGGATATGTCGCTCTCTCTCTCTCTCTCTATATATATATATATATATATATATATATATATAGAGAGAGAGAGAGAGCGCACACACGTATATACACATACAGATACACACACATACAGATGTACGTGTAATTCTATATTGCTGTTAGAGTTACCTGTCCTAGCAGACTGGGTCATGGCCTTAAGAGGATTCAAGAGACCAGTCCATTAGCCTCCTAATAAATACAGGAAAAGACTGTATGCTATAATACATTTTCACTTCCTCAAATATTAGTGTCTAGTGAAGATTGTTGGAAGGATCCAGGCAAGGATGACCATTGAAGCAGTGTGTGGTCTGGTCTTGGAATCAGATACTGCATGCATGTCAGTCTGGGGCAGCACCATGCACATGCCATTCTGGGCTGCCATATTTGAGTTGATCTTAAAATACATGAAGGCTCAATTATTTTCAACAATTGCAGTTTTGAGCAGGTTTGTTAATTTCTAACCAGGATACAGAAGTTTCACATATAAGCCAGCTCAGCAATACAACCTGATCAATTTAACCATCGTCTTCTATGTACTTATAGAACATGAAGGCCTTCTTGGACTATGGAAAACCCAGTCATAAAGCAATCCAATTTTTTCCCCAATAATTGGGTACTGTGGTGAAGGTGCAGACCTTCTGAAAGTTTGATAAGGCCCATAAGACCCGAATGTGTTTCCATCTTTATGGCCTTATGCTGTACACTGGCAACTACCAGATGCTGGCTCGACAACATTTTAAGCTATTTACCAGTCACATTTTATCATCTAATACTATATAATGTCAACCTTCACAAAGTAAGATATGTAATGCCTGGGTTTCCAATAGTCCTTTTGTTCAGCCAGTGCTGTTTATAAACTCATGTTTTTTATTGATGTAGAATCCATCACTGTAATTATATGTAAACTGTTTTAACACAAACTACCACACATCTATATATATATATATATATATATATATATATATATATATATATATATATATATATTTTTTTTTTCCTGTTGTAGTGTAGTATAGACTGGTGATAGTTTTGTAAGCACTTCTTACCTCTACATCCTGTTCACAAGAATCAGGAACAGATGCTGAGATAATCAGGGTCAAAGGCTCCAACCTAGAAAAGAACATTTGCATTTTATGAAGATTGCCTAGAAATGTAACATATGGTATTAAGTGAATAATGTTCACTGTTTTGTCACAATCACATTGGACTAAGAGGCAAAACTGAGAACATCCATAACAACCTGTGACAGCTGAGAGAAACAGTACTATTTTCAGGGTATGTGATTAATGGAGGTAAGGTGGTTATAAGATATCAGATTGCATTTTCTTCCAATGCAAAGAATTCTGGAGTATTACAGCAAGCTTGTATTGGTGTTTTTTAACCATACCAAAATGAAATTTAATGAGTGGATTATCTCAAAGGAATATAAAAATCCCTTAGGACTGGTACATTAGACCTAATTTGTTATAATCATAGCAACAGCTTAACACTGACAGATACATCTCTTAGAGAATTCCCTTTCTCTCGAACTGGCTTCCCATCTGTGAAGAGAGCGCCTCCCTATCCGTTTTTAAGCTCATCTTGGACCAATAGATTGGTAATCGGAAATTCACCCCCGGTCCGGCTGTTATTTCTGATGTACAAAGGCAGTTAGTAAATGACCACCTATATAAATCAAATTTGTGGGTCACCTTTGGATTGCACAGCTAGGCTTATAAGGGTTCTAGTGGTTGTTAGCTTAATAAACACCTATGACCCTATCAACACATCCCTTTATCCAGGTAAGGACATTGATCCGAATAAGTCTTATTAAATTATGACTTAAGCCACTGACAAATGCATTAACACAACCAATATGGTGAATGCCCATTATACTAGGATTGTGGATTACAGAAAATAAATTCAGCCCTTCAGAGCAATGCATGAGAGGCTATACACAGCTAAATAGCCACTGCCCATAACATAGAGTAGAGCAAAGTGTAGGTCAAAAGGTAATTTCTTAAGGTGAGGCTACAAGGATGTCCCCCATCTCATAGAAAGGTCTGCAGTATTTTGCAGCTGACAATGTGGGGTATACTAAAGATCTATTCAAATAAAGCCCCTGCAGTTAGGTGGTATGTACCGAGTATGGGGGAGGAATACCAGAAGTTATTTAGCAGGATTTTAAGGGAAGCTTTTCTGAAAACTGGATTTGTACCCAGCTTTGTTATCCTAATCAAAGGCACTAAGTAAGAGAACCTTTAAGTTCATAAGCTTGAAAGCATTAAGTCAAGTAATTTTTGGAGGTCCAAAGTTAGAAAAGTTAGCATTGAGGATATTGGAGAAGGGTGCCAGAGGAGAGGTAAAGAGGTATAAATAAACAAAAGCAGAATTAAGAGCCAACTACAGTATGGATCCGCATCCTGCAGAAAAGCCTCTGCTGTTGCCAAGTAGTGTAAACAGTAGGGCAATAGTTCACCTCTGGTATGGAGGGGCTAAAGCCATGACTAAAGCCCAGTGTTCAGTTAGCACTACAGGAAATGGAGGCCCGGGGGGGTGAGAGCTATCCTGAGGCAAAGAGAGTCCTACTCCCTGCATGACCCACTCATAAAGTTATGGAGGGATACAACTGCAGCTCTGTAGGTCATAGTAGCTCTAGATTTCAGTTATGCTCCATGTTGGCAGGGAACTGATGTGTCATTGCAAACAAACCTACTGGAGAATCTGCAACAATCTATGCAGAGTTAGGTAGAGGACCTGTTCCCTAATCCACTGACAATGGCTCATGCTGTGCTTGCTTGACTCATTCCAGGGTATTTAAAGCAGTATAGGACTCACACCTTGGGGAACAAATCATTAGAGCAGTCAGGGTAGGGCTCACTAGCCATTTAGCGGGGGCTTCCTGCTTTGCTGAAATAATAAGTGAAAGAGAGAAAAAATTTTGTAGCCCCAATTTTGACGTCTGGAACATGGGCATTAACAAACAGTCTGATGATCGCTTTTGTTCATTAGAGAGGCTAATGAACAAAGAAATAGCCCTGTTCCTAGATACCTGCCTTTTGGAAAAATATGTAGAGTTAAATCTAACTCCAAGAGGTCTACGTATTGAAAAACTGCCTGCTTGCTGAATGAATGGATAGAATGCACTAACAAGTGGCTTCGCATATTGTGCATTTACAGGATGAGGTGGTGGGGTGTCCTGTTTCACAATGCAGTTTGCAAAAATCACGGACAGAATCAATAAATTGGAACGGAGATTTTGTCACGCAAGAGAGATAAACTGTTACGTGATATAAAGGACTATGAGAACGGAATCCTTTTTTGGCGCAGATCCTTCAGGGGACGGGAAAGAATCGGACTAAAATGTGACTTTTCAACTGCTATTAATGGACAAAGTGAATTTGAGGTAATAATGGAATGTTAGTGCTGCTGATTCTTCCTTTCAGACCAACAAATCTGGTCGGGTAGAAATGGAAGAAAGGGCAGAAATCGATTCAAGGAATGAGCCCGTAAGTACTTTAAATGCCAATTGTTTACATGGTGATAGTTTGTGTGTGGTTAATTTATCTAGCTTGGTTATTAACCAAGCCATGAATTCATTATTACTGAAGGGGAGTAAATTTGTACCCGTTTTTTCCTCTTTGAGTGATATTTATTTTGACCTTAAAAAATTTATTCGGAAATTATACTTGAAAGTTTTCTTTTATAATGAAAATGTTAATAGCACTGAAGAAAATGATGGGATGTTTGATACTAATAGTTCTGACACTATCACAGAAAGTGCTGAGAATGAATTATTAAATGTATCAATTTATGACTATGAAAATGCATCTTTTGACTTAATTGATGAAGATGTTTTTGATAATGTTATTGATGGTGATATGTTTATTACAGGCTATGGTAAACTCACTGTTCCACCTATAGCATCTGAAAGTACCTTTACACCCAACATTAAAGTGCCAGCAATTTCCACTTTTTTTAGAGTTGTATTTAAGGAGATTTCAGTACTTATGGAAAGTCTAAATAATAGGACTAAATATTACAATTTAAATAAAGAAGAATGGATGGCACTTAAACATTTGAGAAAAGTTAAAACAGATTTCATTTTTAAGAGTGCAGATAAAGGTGGCAACTGGGTCATACTGAATAAAAATGACTACTGTGAGATGATTTTGATTTGTTAAAAATCAGGATGAATATATTTGCTTAAGGAATGATCCTATTGTTGAATATAATAGTGAATTGCTAAATCTTTTGGAAAGAGGGGAGCGTCTTGGTTTTCTTAATCAATATGATGTGGGAAAATTATATGTTAAAAACCCTAACACCGATCTTTGCATTACGAAAGTGCATAAAAGTTTAGAAAAGACCAATAGTTTCAGGCAAAGAATCTTTTTTGAGTAAAGTTAACATTTTTTTGGACTTTCATCTTAAAAATTACTTGTCTAGAATTTCAGCTCACATCTCCAACACTCAAGATTTAATAGATAAAATCAGTGGGATAAAAAAAATAGTTACTATTGGGTAACTATAGATGTGAAGGCACTTTATACTAACATCAAGAGAAGGTGGGGACTTGAAGCTGTCCAAATAATGTTGGGTGATGGCCCTAGAACTTCTTTTCTGATATTATTCTTAGAATTTTGTCTCCCATAACTACTTTTGTTTCAATAAGGACTTTTTCTTCAGATCAAAGGCAGCAATGGGGCTGCCTTTGCTCCCTCATATGCCATACTTTATATGGACTATTTTGAAAAGTTATATATCTATTCTACTTTTTTCTATCAAAATAATGTAGTATTTTACAAACGGTTCATTGATGATCTTATATTAATATGTAATGGTGAGATGTCTGAATTCCTTGAATTTTTTGATGTATTGAATAATAATGGTCATGGTCTAAAATTTTCTTATGAAATGGATAGAGTTAAGATTAATTTTCTTGATATAACTCTTTTCCATAATGATGACTGTATTGGATATAGACCCTATAGGAAAGAAACTGCAGTGAACATGTTTTTACATGCAGAAAGTATGCATCCGGAACATCTGATTTGGTCTCTTCCATCTGGTGAATTTCAAAGGATTTTTAATCATACAAGTAATAGGGATGAGAGTTATTTGGAATTAAATAAGAATCTAGACTACTTGAGAGAGGCTATAGAAATGACCATTTGTTAAGTTGTAAAAATAAAATTCTTGGAATTACAGACTACTCTGGACATGAAGAAAGAGTCCATTTGAGACAGGAGAGTTCATTTGCTAGGAAAATCACTAATAAGATTACATCTAGGGTTAGAAATACAGATATTTCAATAACTAGTGAGTCCAAATTATTCTTTGTCACGAAATACTCTCCCATATCCATAGAAGTTAGCAATATCATTAGGAAGTATTGGTATCTTATTTGTGAAGATGAAAACATTGGTGACATTTTTCCCAAACAGATAATGTTCTCATATAAAAGGGGAAAAAATCTAAAGGAGCTATTAAATTATAACTTTAGTGAGAAATCTAATGTGGGTATTAATAAGAATACTGTAGGTACTTTCTCTTGTGGACAGTGTAGTGTATGCAATAGGGTTCTAAATGTAACCAACATTAATGGTATACCTTTTATAGCTAGACACTTTTTCAATTGTAAATCCACAGGAGTGGTTTACTTGTTGGGATGTTCGTGTTCCAATTCATGGTACATAGGTCAGACAAAAAGAATGGTTCGTGTTCGAGTTTTGGAACACTTAAAAGATATTAGGAATAAAAATGATTATAGTCCAGTGGCTAAACACTTTTTGGAAAAACATAAAGGTGATGCTAACAGTTTAATTTTTTGTGTATTGGGTCAACCTTTTAGTTATGGTAATGGGGGATCAATTGTCCAAAAACTACTTGAACTGGAGACCAGGATGATTCTTAAATTCAAGACATTGAAACCACATGGACTTAATTTAGAACTGAGTATGTAACACTATTGCATATAAAATATTTATAATGATAATAAATACATATTTTTGTTTTGGTATAATATATACTACTTAGTAAATCACACATGAACTGTCTTGGGGTATAGGAGCTGCTATTACTGGAATGTATGTAAAATTAACTATTAATTATTATTTCATGATATTATTTGTCAAAATATACATTGAAATATAAAATTTTGATAAAGATGTGACATTTTTAGAAGGTAGCATAATAGAAATTACACAGTTATTTATACATAAATTGATAATATATAGAAGTTGTTATTGTTATATTTATGTCTTAGTATATTCTGATTCTTTTCCTTACCACTTGAAAGCTTTTTGGGAAATATTCTCTTTCACATTTCTACAATGAAGTTGAAATAAAATACTGACTATATATGAAACATAATAATATAATATTAATTGTGAAACTGAGACTGTTAATATTTTGTCTTTTTAAAGACATTAAAGAATGGTAGAGCACTTTAAAATGTTAATTGAGTAATTGGTGCTGATTAACTAAAATTGTTTGTATAAATAGTTGTTAACAGCACAATGTACTTGTGATCCATTTGAAGGGGTACCAGATCGCAATAAACGTTGGCTTGGCACTGGCTTCTTGTGTTGTTCGTTGGTGAATTTTGACCTGCTATAGGACTTGTGGTTTGTGGATAGGGCTCACTAGTCAGCCTGGGACAAGTTAAAAAAACAGTCATTTCAGGCAGAGTGGATCTTTATTACAGCTTATATTAGATTAGCTGAAGGCTCCCTGTTGAAATGTGGGCACTCATAATGCCAAGTACCAGCAAATCAGAAAATAGACCAAAAACACAGGAGTGAATATCAAAAAAAAAATAAATCACTTTTTGCAAGCTCCCTGCACCCTCATGTGGGAGTGGGGGGAGGGCAGGCCCTCACACCTGCTGAACTTATACCATCTCAGAGATCACTTTAACTCAAAAAGGGAATATTCCAAGAAATGGCATCTTGGACTTGGTATATTTAAGTCTACTGTTTTGGGCATTCAGCCTCTGCGTTTCGGGACTCTGTCTCGCAGGTCCCACATTTCAAATGGTTTTCGGTGATGAATACTTTTAGAAGTACCATTATGTGACCTGTGATAGTGCTGTATAGTTAAGTATCTGTTTTACACTGGGAAGTCATGGGGTTTTGATCCTTGAGTCTATATTAGATGCTTAAAGTTACTGAACTTCGAATACGATATGATCTACAACATATCGTCGAAGTCCAGTAACATCAAACAACTAATAAAAATATTAAAAAACATCAAAAAACAGAACTATTTGCTTTAAGCAGAGGGGCAAGCCCCCCTGCGCCCCCACACCCCCCCGCTACTTAAATATTCCAACTCCAAGACCGCACTACATTGAAGCAAATGGAAATCTCCCCTTATGGAGATTTCTGTTTACATCTCCGTTGTTCTGCGGTTTCACTCTTTACGTGTCGACAATGTCAGATTCGACACTGTGATCATTCGCGATTCTAATATAGACCCTTGATCCTTATCCTGATGGATTCCTTACATTCCTTAGGTGTAGTAGGAGATGGTCTCTCATTTTTGATGACACTTAGGAGTCACCTTAAAATGTGCAAATGTGGATTTTACAAAGATATGTTCTCATTAATGGTTAGTTGTGTTCTGACTGCTCTAAGCAAAGGAGTAATAGTCAGAAACCAGTTTAAAAAGCATGATACAGTAGAAACACATCTTTCTTTCATGGGTATCCAGCTCATGTCATGGGGCTAGGAGTATACATTTTCACATTGTAACACAGCAAAACATGCAGCTTTTCATGATAGGTCATTTAACGAAAGACAACTTTGCTTTCCAACGCATGGACAAAATCGAGTTATTCTGAGCTTGCCAGTACAGCATAAGGGCAAAACATGGCATATCTACAGCTAGAGGAGTTTGCCTTGATTGGCCTTAATGCACAAGACTTAAAGTAAAAAGTAATGGGCATTCTGAAGCCGCATAGCTGAAATATCGGTATGTCCTTAAATGGCCATTTGTATATATCACGTGAGCCTCAACTACAAGAAGCTTTTAAGGTATGACAGTGAAGTATCTAGCTTTGTAGTTTTTTTCTTTGGTTTGAACATATTGTAATTGGGAATTAAGGACCCCTTTACCAATTGTTATCCTAGCATCTGGACAGAAATCATTTGATTTTCAGAATCAGTTATATTAAAGCCCAAGGTATAGACATGTAGCCATTTTTCTGCTGCCAGGATATGACTTATGTTTTCAGAAATACTCAAATGGCAATGTTGCAAACATGTTCACTATAAAGACAACCACACCTTTATGCACAAGGTGCAAATATCCACAGTAATTCATTCCAGCATTGAGTGAAGGGGACACATCCCCCTACATGGAGGTTGAAGAATTTGCTTTCAACAAAATCATATCAAATTCTGTCATCTATTTTACCTGAACTATCATTCAGTATTTAACTTTTAACAGATAACATGCCTTGTTCTTAGACAGAATCATCCAGCCTTGCATCAAGATACCTCTGACTGGCTAGTTACTTTAGGACTGCCAATGGTAAGTGTATTCTAAAATACATTTGGCAAAGCTAATTTTCAGGTGTATTTGCTCAAACCAGCTGGTAAAATGTTCAGTCACTCCAAGACTATTTAACAGATGTAGGTGAAATATGAGAACGTCAAATACAAGATCACCATTTAACAATTTACTCGGGGTAGTAGGACTGTGGCATATCTAAACATGTGCCCAGCAGGATACCTTAGGGTACACAACACAAGATATTTAAGGACTGAGAGAAATTGTGTCCATTACTTTACAATGTCTTGTTGATAGACTAAACTTCAACTATTCTGTAGACTTCTTGGAAAACCCAGGGTCAGAAAGGTAAAAGATAACAGTGAAGTGAAATGTAGTAACCAAAAGGAGCATTATCATAGGTATACTCTAGGCTAACTACTACCAGGAACTTAAGCCTAATAGCACTACCCAATCCAATTGTGTCCACTTGTAACATTAGAGGGGTATGTTAGGGGCTGTTAAAAGTTATGTGGGGGGGTATGTTAATTATGGAATGTTTACTGTTGGCTTCTGTCTATAGGAGGCATAGGGGCAGCCCAGGGGTGAATTTATGATTTCCTACCCAATGGTCAAGGCTAAGTTTGAATATGGTTAGAGACAAATCCTGCTTCACATGGATGGGGAGCCTATTCCAGAGAATGGGGAACATTTAAGACATCTTGCTCACCAACGTGTTCTGTTGCAAGTCATGTTTAAATCCCTGGATTTAGTGTTTCTGCTCCTGTTAGTTTTGTGGATGATCAAACGCCATGAGGACTGGATCTAACGATGCTTTATATGCCAAGAACAGAATGCTTCTCAACCTGGAGGAGATAGCATTGAGACAGGGCTCCAAGATGATCTGTATAGGACAGTGTGTGTTAATACTCTGGATTCTCTTAGTCATTAAAACTCTGTGGGTGTTCCAGCTGTTGCATATGCCTAGTCAGGTACATGCCAAAAGGGGCATTGTAGTCGATGGGGCTGATAAGGGCCGAGGACAGTGGAAGTATAACTTCCTTCAACCTGGGTGCCATACCCATACTTATAAGCTGGGCAACAGAATAGTTTTTTGACACCATGGCTATGTGTTGCTCAAAGGTCAAATTACTGTCTACATGCTCCTAGATCTCTAACTACTACATTAATTAACTCTTAGGTGTTTCTTATTAGAGTAGTTTTCCTGGGTTGACATTTTTCCAGAAGGCAATATAATGCACTTCTTTGCATTGAGGTTTAATCACTGGCATTGAAACCAGTCATTTCTCTGCATTAGACCTTCTTGCAGGATGTTGGTGTCATGGGGGGGGGGGGGGTTGTGATGGCTCCCAATTTGCAATCTGTGAACTTGGTGAGCCAGAGGCTCTTGATATTAGCCTTGACATCAGAGAGGTAGATGCCAAACAGGAGAGAGCATGGAGTCCTGTGATACTCTGCTGGTGACCTGCCTCTTGGTGGAGGTGGTCTTACCAATCCTGATTTCGTGGATCATACCTGTGAGCCAGCTGTGAATCCATAGTGTGTGTATGTATTTATTTGTTTATTTATTTATTTAACATTTGTTGACCAGGAAAGTCCAACTAGGTTCCACAGAGCCTGTTTTCTGTGGAGGCCCAGGGAGAAATGCTCCAGACTCATGTCTTTATAATGTGGGAGGAAACCGGAGTACCCGGAGGAAACCCACGCAAATGCAGGGAGAATATGCAAACTCCGCACAGAAGGCACCCCAGCCAAGAATCAAACCAGAGAACCTCTTGCTGTGAGGCAACAACATTAACCGCTGCACCACTGTGCCACCCTAATAACATGCCTGTCTTGGTACTTGAACTGTGAACACCTGCATGTAAAGCCAGGACTCTAATCACTATGCTATCTCAGCATAAAAGCCTCTGCTAGGCTCAAACTCAGGAGCCTGCACAGCATAGCAAATGTGAATTACCACTAAGCCATGGCAGACATGTATGCCTAGCTCAGTGAGGTTTATCTACACTACCAGAGTGTGGTATTGTATCAAATGCCTTAGCCAGACCTAGGCAGGTGGTATGTATAATTTTCCCTTTCATCCATTATCTTGGTTACCTTCTCAAGAAAGTCTACCAGGTTGAGTAGGCATGACCTTCCCCTGACAAAACCAAACTGGGTTGGATCCAGTGTCTGTAGGTTGCCAATGTCTTTGAAAATTTCTATGATAATTAATGGCTTTGCTTATTGGACTAGACTAATAGGTCTGTAGTTTCCATGGTTAGTTGATCCACCGTTGTGAAGGGGTTCCACTGAGGGTGTGTTTTTGGTCTTAGCAAGCACTGCCAGAACCTGTTCTCTGCTAATAGGTGGGAGTTATGCTATTAGGGATTTCCCAGGGGTGAGGTTTGACATGACTTTGTCAGGCAATAGGTTTGCTGTGTCACTCTGCTCATTGAAGGTGGTTCCATTTACTACCAGTTCTGCCCACTTTTGTGTGTTACCTTTGAGGTTTTGGACATAGCTGTAGAACACCTTGAGGCTGTCTTTAGCCTGAGAGGGTATCTTGACCTTGTAATTAGCCTTGCTGCATTTAAATATCTTAGTTTCCTTTTTAGTGAGCTCTTGTTCTTATGACAGCAGCTGTTTTGAATTTTGGTCATGACTTTTGTTGTTGTTGTTGTTATATACCCTGTTAAGATTAGGAGTTCCTATTCTGAATAAGATGGAGGCTCTTAGGGAAAAAGTCATGGTACTTCTACCATGTGAAGCCAAACTGCTGGTTAGACAACAAGCTTTAATCAGACTACCCTTTGTTTACTCATGCATCCCCTTTTCTATTATTGTTGGTTGTTGTTGTGTCTTTCGGCTTTTCCCGGTTAGGGGTCGCCACAGTGGAACTCCGGTCCGCTAATGATTGGCAGTAGATTTTTACGTGCCGAGTTGCCGGCCCTGATGCACAACCTTCAGTGAAGGTACGCCCATTCACGCAAGTCTCCACACAGAAGACGCTCTAGCTGAGAATCGAACTGGACAACGCCTTACTGTGAGGCGACAACGCTACTGCAGCACCACCACCGCAGTATATATTATTGTTGGTAAGACTTTATAATAAAGAGATGCAGCAGGAGCTATTCAAGTGGGACAGACTGCTTTTCTCCATATTGATAGAACTTACCTTTCCATTGCTTTTTTAAACATGTCTAGTACTCAGAAAACCATATAACATGACCAACATACTAGTGGTACCAATAATTAACACATCTTGCAGCCGCCTTTTTCAGAAGCAAAAAAGTGATGTTGTGTGGTAGAATTATGCAATGCAATTCATCTATGTCTACAGATTTTACATTGTTGTTTTGATAATATGCTTTAGTCATAATTTTTTATACTCTTTTGTAAAAGTGTTTGACTAAGCTTCTATATTCTTACTGGAAGAGGGAAGCTTTGTGCCATTTGTTTTCAAATTGCATGCTAATTATATGTCCAGATTTTTGGCCTGGAAGTAATTACTTTAATGATTGTTGCACCTATTTTCAAAGTCTGCAGGTTGAAAGGTTTTGGAGGCAAATGATTCAGTGCAGTGGGATGGAAATTTGTTAATACATTATTAAGTTTCTGTTCAACTCTTATTCCAAAGTTTAAAACAGAGTTAAAGAACCATTGGCAGGAGTAATAAATGGCCTTTTTACCATAGGAATGTACATTAGGACCAGGCTGGTTTTCAAAAAGCTTATTGACACTATTACTGGTGCATAACAGTCTTTCCCTACAAGGAAGAGATACTTGTACTCTGGGGATTAGCCCTTCCCCACAATGGTGTATTCCACTACACAAAAGCTTAGATTTCAGCATGTCATGGTTCAAACCTTAGGCCTACCATTCTGGCTGTCACATATGCTAGAGGATACATCCCTTTCAACACATGCTAGCTGGTGTAAGGAGACCACAGAGTTGGTATTGTGAGAACAGTAGTTTAACAGTCCTGCGTATAGAACTCTACTGCATGTAGATATCAAACAGCTAGCTCATCTGGCATCCCATAAGATCCTTAATGTGTCATTTGCTCTTTTTAAAATTGAGGGGCAAGGAAATAAACACACCTTATCAAACTTGAAATGCCAAAAACATTACTCTACTCCTGCAACTGCAAGCTCCTAAAACTGTAAGACTGCAAGAAGAAGCTTGCTATAGTTACATCACACTCAGTACTTCAGATGAGCACTAACTCAGTACTTTCGATGAGCACTAAACACAATATTGCCATTCGTTCATCAGTGCAGATATTGCACTCCCACATCACTAGAACCTGCCAGTAATGTTCCTGACAGCTTTTGCCTGAGGCAGCCTTCGCATTTGCCCCACCAGCTATGGCTCTGATATCAATGGATGGTCTATTTTGCTTCAGTAGGGCTGAGACAACCAAGACAAGAAATGTGCACTTTGTTAGGGTTTACTTTGGAGGGGTTTATGCAAAGGGGATTTGGTTCATCATGTGTATTTTGCATGTAAATTTTTAAGTGTGTGTTTCTGTAGTGTTAAGTTTGTACTGTATGCAGCTTTTCTCCCCAGGTCTCCACTAAAAATGGGAAAATTGCCCAGCTGGACTCTCCCAGTATGATAAAGATGTCAGGGGAGATAGGGGAGAAATGACTTCTAAGGGTACTCATAGCAGTGTGGAGAGAAAGGCATATCCTAGATTACTGGTGAATAAGCATACTCATGCAGTGTACAAGAACAAAGGGGACACCCACAACTGTGGGCAGTACAGAAGAATCAAACTTCTATCACATTGCATGAAAAGTTCTAGAGAGGGTGAATGATAAACGGATAAGCAGAGTAGTAGAATGTAAGATGGGAGATGAGCAGTTCGTATTCAGATCAGGATGTAGCACAAGTGACCTCATGTTTGCAATGAGACAGATAGTTCAGAAGAAGCTAGAGATGAGGAAAGAGGCCAGCTAGGCTTTCCTTGACTTGGTGAAAGCATATGACAATGTCCCAAGAAAGCTGATACGGGCAGTACTGTGGTGGTTCAAAGTCCCAGAAACATTGGTAGAATTTGTGCCGGCTATGTACAAGGACCCAATGACTCAAGTACAAACAGTGTTTAGTCTCACAGATGAGTTCAAAGTGGAGTGGGTGTACACCAGGATTCAGCTCTGAGCCCACTGCTGTTCATAATGGTGATGGACTACATTAGCAAACAGGTTTGAGAGGAGATCAACAAAGTACTGTATGCAAATGATGTGGCATTGCAGGCAGACTCTGAGCAATAACTTCAGCAAAGGATAGAGGAATAGAAAGCAAAACTGAAGGCACATGGGATGAAACTAAGCACAGACAAGACAGTGGTAATGGCAAGAAACTGTGGAAATCGGATGAAACTGAGAACTGAGATAGAACGGAAGATAGTGGAACGATAAATAGCTTCAAGTATCTAAGAAGGGTGGTTGAGGAGAAGGGAAGTCTGAATGAAGAGGTCAAAGCTGGAACCAGAAGGGCTGCAGCCAACTGGCATAGAGTATCAGGTGTACTCTATGACAGGACAATGACAAAGAAGCTGAAAAGTAAGGTGTACAACACAGTGGTGTGATGAGTACTACTGTATGGTGCAGAAGCCTGGGTAGTAAAGGTAGAGCAGATGAAGAGGCTAGAGGTGATGGAAATTAAGTGCCTGAGAAGGGTGGTAGGATGCACTATGTGGGACAGACAAAGAAATGAGGACATAAGATCAGAACCCAAAGTAGCTACAATTGCAGAAAAGGTCAAAGAGAACAGATTATTGTGGTTTGTACACATGCAAAAAAGCAGACAACAATCTGGTGATGAAGATTTGGGACAGACAGGAAGAAGGTAAGAGGAAACTAGGACATCCAGCAAAGAGGTGGATGGATTGTGTGAAAGAAAATCTGCGACAGTCAGGCATGAGTGTTGAAGAAGGCAGGACTGTGGCACTGAATCGAGAGAGATGCTGACAGTTAAAACGATTCCCCGACCCCATGTAGAAAAAATGGGAAAAAGGGGGGCGGATGATGATGATGATGATGATGATGATGACTCTCCCAGTAAACAAATGTAAAATAAATAAAATAAAGATTAATGTACATGAGTGCTGAGGATTAAAACCATGCCAGTCATGACTGCAGTACAAAACAGAGTGGCTACTTGAATAAAGTCGAACGAGTCTTCCAGGAAATGGTAACGGAAAGACGAGCACATCTGAAATAAGAAAACTGAAAGATGCCAAATCAGCGGCTGGCTGAGCAATGGCTTAGCGCTCAGTATGAAAAACAATTCAGCAAAAAAAAGCTGATAAAATTTTACGATTTTGGATTAATTTGATTGGTGGACAATGCAACAAAGTCTAGAATGTTTAGGGTGTTTGCTTTTAAATGTTTGCAGAGGTATTGTTATACTACAAGAAACTTCAAATAATTTTACCCCGGGTAGATAGCAAATGTTGGAGGTGTGATGGGGAAGAGAGAACTGGAAACATGTTTTGAGAAAGTTATGAGATGGAAGATTTTAAAAATTAGCTAGTATGCTCAGTCAAAAATTAGGGATCAAATGGCTGTAATTAAGGAAATTATTCTTTTGCAATGGGATTCAGGATATGAATTGTTTATACGTGTCAACATCTCAATTGTGTGTGATGAGTATATAACAGATATGTAGACGATCCAGGTATGAAAATATAGGACTTAAGGAAAGTTGGTGGTGAAATGCAGAAGTCTAAGTTGACAAAACCAAGGAATGCAGAGTATGGGAGACAAATGATGTAAAAGGCTAAGGAACACAGGTTGGCTAAGACAGCAACTGCAATGGCAAAAATAAGGCATCAGAGAAATTCAAACAGCATCTAGAAAGTACTCAGAAGTTACAAAGAAGCTCTATCTGGTTGCATGGCAAAGAGAAAAATAAGGAAAACAGATGCCGCTCTTAAGGGATGCAAGTTCCAATCTGCCAAACAGTAACATCCCCTGAGGACATTAAAGGCAAATGAGAGTATTTTCAGCAGCTTCTGCATGTACGTCTACAGAAGCCATACTGCCTCATGCTCTACCTATGAGAGCCAGAACCACCTACCCTGGACGTAAAAACAGCACTAAGGAAAATGAAGTCATGGAAATCAGCAGACCTTGATGAAAGACATGGCAGCTATGGTTAAGATGTTGGGTGAGTTAGAAGAAAATTACTCCAGACCATACCCATGGTATGGAGAGAAGTATTACAGATTACTAGATAAATATTTTAGTGCCAGTGTAGAACAAAGGGGACACCCACTATTGTGGGGCAATACAGAGGAATGAAACTGTTACATTACATTAAGGTGATACAGAGGGAGATAAACATGCAGAATAGTAGCAAGATGGGAGATCGGTTTGGATTCAGATCAGGATGCAGCCCAACTATCCCAATGTTTGTAGTGAGACATGGTAGAAAAAACTGGAGATGACAAAGTCCAACTGCATATTCCTAGACTTAGAGGAAGCATATGGTAAAGTCCCAAGAAAGCTAATTTGAGGAGTCTTGTGATGGTTCAAAATCCCATAAACATTGCATCTTTATATATAGCCTACACACTAATTCTACCAAAGACAAGTATGTACAATGTTTATACTAACATAGGGGTTCTGAGTGGGAGTGGATGCACATCAGGGTTCTGCTCTGAGACCACTGCTGTTCATACTGGTAACAGACTACATTAGCAAACAGATTAGAAAAGACAGATAAACCTGTTGTAAGCAGATGATGTAGCACTCAAGAAACACTGTAAAGGAACGTCAGCAAATCATAGGGGACTGGAGTGCAAAACTGACAGTGTGTGGGATGAAAAGGTATTGACAAGTCAGTTACCAAGACAGCAAATGGGGGAATCAGAAGATAAAAACTGAAAAGGTAAAGGAGCGAAACAGGTTAGCAAGTATCTGGAAAGAGTGATTAAGATGGAAAGTCTTAATGAGGTCAAAGGTATAATAAGGTGCTGCAGCAGACTGGCACAGAATGTCAGGGGTTGTGTGTGAGAAGAATATCAAAGAAGCTGAAATGTTAGGGGTTCAAAACAGTGAAGACCAACACTTCTGTACTGTACAGAAAACAGGACAGTGAAAGCAGAGCTGATTAGAAACTTGACGTGATGGAGATGAAGTGCTTGAGATGGGTAGTAAGATGCTCAGCGTGAGATACAAAGAAGTGAGGGCATCGTAAAAGCTAAAGTAACACACATTTCACAAAAAATAAATAGATTACAGGGCTTCATTTACATGTGCAGGAAAGCTGAGAATTTGCGAGAGACAGGAACAAGGCCAAATGAAACATGGACAACAGATAGATTAAGAGAAGACATGTGACAGTCATGCATAACTATCAAAAAAATGTAGAAGAGTAGCACTGAACAGAGAAAGATTGACATTTGTTGTGATATCATAACCTGATGTAGACAAATGGCAACAAGGGGATTTTTGTATGGCATCAGGTGAAACCTTTGATGTGAAAAACTGTGACTGATTTTTACATCAAGTTGCACATCTTACAAGACAGCATAATTGTACTTTTAACCATAATTTTTTTAATTATCTATAAATATTTCAACAGGCATTGTGAATTTCTTGATGCCATATGAAAGCTCATGTCTGGCTAATAAAGGTATTCTGACAATAAGTCTAGCTTGTAGAGTGTAGGATATTGCAATTTGTGAAAGTTGAGAACATATTCTGGGCTTATGTGCATTATAAGCTAGTACTGATGTGAAGACTGAATGTACCAATGTAACATTGATAAGAAAACTTTACTAACAGCATTGGTTCATAGGTTCATAGGTTGGTACTAGGCTATTGGCCCTAGGGTCTATACAAGCCTAGCCATAACAATTCCCTGACTATTTCTTCCCACAATATTTACTTCCCTGGACCCCTGTCTAGCAGGGTGACTGACATGATCCCCCAGGGTGAATTTCCTATCTCCCATCCAATTGTCAATGTTCCTTTTGAAGAGTGCCAAAGAGGCACTCTGCTTGACATGTATGGGCAGTCTATTCCAGAGTCTGGGGAGTGTCTGGGTCAGGAACCTATCCCTCCTACATGTTTTGTTCATTGTGATGACAAGGTTTAGATTCCTGGAGTGTGTGGCTCTGAGGGATTGGGATTTCTTGAAGTGTAGTATGTCCGACAGCTCAGGGTTTGACATGGCCTTATATCTTAAGCAGAGATCACCTCTGAGTAGACGATATGTGACAGAGTATAGCTGGTGTTTTTTTAGACGGTCAGCATAGGGCATCTGCTTTAGGCCTGTGATTCTTTTAATGAAGTATTTCTGCGGCCTTTCCAGTTGTTGCAGATGTCTTGAGAGGTACATACTAAATGGGGCATTGTATTCTATAATGGGTCTAATGAGGGATGAGTACAGTGGGATAATGACCTCCTTTATTCTGGATGGAAAGCCCTTAGTGATGAGGTGTGCCACATAGAAGGATTTCCTGACTGTTGTGGTGATGTGGTTATCGAAGCTGAGGCCACTGTCCACCTGTGTCCCTAAGTCTCTTATCACACTTTTGGTGTTTAGTGTACTGCCACATATGTGGTAATTCATGGGTACATGTTTTGTCCCAAAGGGGATAACTATACATTTCTTGGCATTGAGCTTGAGCCCATGGCTCTGGCACCAAGCATCTGTTTCTGTAAGGCCCTTTTGTAGAATATCCACATCATTTGGGGACTCAATAATGGCTCCCAGTTTGCAGTCATCTGTGAACTTTGTTAGCCAGAGTCCCTTAGTGTTGGCCTGTACTTCAGAGAAGTAGATGCCAAACAAAAGCAGTCCCAGGACTGAACCCTAGGGTACTCCACTTGTCACTTGTCTGGAGCTGGATTTGGAGTCAGCTACTTTCACAGTGTGGGTTCTGTCAGTAAGCCAGTTGGCAACCCATCAAGTGACATAGAGATTAATGTCCAGCTTAGTAAGGTTATCTATGATTCTAAAGTGGGGATGATGTCAAAGGCCTTGGTGAGGTCCAAATAGGTTGCGTGGACCGCGTTAGCCTCATCCACAGTTCTGGAGACTGATTTGAAGAGGTCAATCAGGTTCAGGAGACAAGATCGGCCCTTCAGGAACCCAAACTGGGTGAGGTCCAGTGTTTGAAGGTTGCCATTGTCTTTATTTATAAGTTCCATGATAATACATTCCATGGCCCTGCAGATCAGGCTTGTCAGACTTTTGGGGCGGTAGTTCCCAGGATCCAAGGTGGATCCCCCCTTGTGGAGTGGGATAACTGTAGCTGTGTGCCCCTCAGTAGGCACAAAGCCTGAGGTGAGGCTATGATTAAACATGACACTTAAGTGAGGTGCCAGTTCATTTTGTAGTTCAAGTAGTACGCTGCCCGGGATGTCATCTGGTCCCATGGATGTTGTATTCTTAGCTTTGGAGAGTGCATTTTTTATCTTTGTGGCCATTATTACCAGAATTTGGCAATCTTTTGGTATTGAGATGGGCCCTTTAGGGGGTGAGGGGGGTGAAGTTGGCACTGAATCAATCTGCCAGGATATTGGCAATATCCTTGGGATCAGAATATTTAGTGCCATTCTGTTGTAGTTCAGAGCAGATCTGAGCATTGCTATTTAGATTCTTGACATATCTATAGAATACTGCTGCTTGTACAGTATGTTGTTCATAAAGTATTTACATTTTTGCTTTGTGCTTTTAAATAGATTTCTCCGAAAATGAACTGGAATGTAAAAATGTATGCAGACTGATTAAAGGTAGGATATTCCGCAGCTCAGAGATGTCGAGTTAAAGCTACAGTGATAAATGGCAATTTCAGGGGACCCTGTGAGGTTTCAATCATTTCCCATTAGCTGCTGTTTCAGTCAAGGAGAAGCAGATCTCATGTGCAGGGTGGGCTCTGAAATGAATGGCAGCTGAGTAGAACTGAAGTGACCAGCTGCACTTAAGATAAGGCAGTCAGTCTAAAACTGACTCAACTGTGTTCTAAGTAACCTTTTCAGTGGATTTGCAAGAGTGTGACAAACTATTTTTTGGATATAAGAACAAGATATCAATAAAACATAAGTTATGCTATCCTAATTCAACCAATCAATTAAATAGGACTACATTTGTTTATGGGATGAGGAGATGCAACAGTTGTTCCTATTGTATGTGTATTGATGTGCCTGGGTCCTTTATATATCTTAATAGTAATAGGAAGTTCTCCCACTTACCATCAGCTGACTGTAACTCTAAGGATTTAGTTTATCTTGCATTGTGCAATGGTTGTTGCTCATTTTATGTAGGAAAAATGAACAGGTGCCTACGAGAGTACATCTGTGACCATTTATACTGTGCACGTAGGGGGATGAGCTACAGTGCACTGTCAAAACACATGACCAACACTGGCATGGAACATACTTTCAGGTTTTTAGTATTGGAATTAATTTATGATAATATTAATAAGGGAGACCTTATGAATAGAACTTATCAGGCAGAACTTAAGTGGATTTTTTTTATTACAAGCACATTATTACCCTGGGCTAAATTATAGCATATCTATACAACCCACTTTAAGAGCAAGACCTTTGAGAAAGAAATAATCCACATATACAATGCATTGTTATGTTGTTTTTATTTTCATTATTTTTATCACACTTTTTTAATAAGTATCCACATATATTCTTAGGATAGTATATGCATATATTTGTTAGGATAGTATTTATTTATATATACTTTCATTGTGAAAACATCTATACGTATGTCTTCTATTATACTATTTAGTTCTTGTAGCTTTAAAAATGAATTTGTGAAGTTACTATGGTAGTTAATAATACCGAATGCACTTTGATCTGATTTGCTGATTGTAATTATTTTTATATTTTTAAGAATGTAATTTGAAATGCATTTTAGACCTGAGGAAGCTTCCTGTGAAAGCGCTTATCTGCATTTTATTTTGTCATTAAAATTAATGTTTTATTCATCTGCTGTGGACAACTTGGAGGTGATTTTGCCTATATATCTAGCTAGCATCTTCATCTCAACAAAAGAGTATTGTTTTGATTGTAAGAGGTATAATTCTTTTTGCAAGTTTATCGTTTGTGTTTCTAGATCTGAGCTGTATTTGATTTGAATTTTCATTTCAAGTTCTTTCAACTTGGTTTGTAGTTTATATTCTTCTCTGTATATTTTTTGTAACGGGATGTTTTCTGAATTTATATTCCCCTCATTCATGCTTTGCAAGCTGCCCACCGCTCATCATACAGTATGCTCTTATCTAAAGGATTATTGTCTATTTCCAGTAGTATATTATTTATTTCTTGGATTACATCCTTCTTTTCAAGAGGTTTGTTTTTATGGACCATGATGGGCATTTGGGTTTATTATTTTTGTCAATAGGTGGGATCAGTGCTATGGTAATTTTAGAATGGTCTGAGAGGAATCTGGGTTCTATCTTGTAGTCTGTTTTTGTTTCAAGGAGTATCTCGGAGACCAGAAAGAAATCTGTTGTAGACCATGATTTATAATATGGAGAGTAATACATATATTTGTTAACTGAGGATTTGTTTTCACTAAAACAGTATGGGTCAGCTAGTTTGTAATCTATTATTAGGTCCTTTACAGCTGATAAGATTTGGGAGCTGTATATTTTGTTTTTAGTAGATCTGTCTGTTTCTGGGTTAAGAACCATGTTCCAGTCACCTCCTTGTATGTAATAGTAGCTTGGGAATTTCATTAAGATATTATACATTTCAATAATAAAATCTTGCTGTTTTACACATGGTCTATATAGATTTAAGAATAAAACAGGTTTTATACAGTGGATACTAGTACAAACAAATTAACACCATCTACCAATTTGATCTGCCACACATCCTGTTATTTTCCAACTGAAAGATTTTTTAATAAGAATTGCAGCACCCTTAGAGTTTGTACTCTTGCCTGGTGCTATTATTTTAAATAGCCATTTTTTTCTATCTTTTTCCCAATCATCAAGAAGCATATGGGTTTCTTGTACAAAGATTACGTTTGCCTTAGATTTAAAAAGTAGGTGCATAAGTAGCTTTCTTTTCTTTTTATCTTGGAGTCCCTTTAAGTTCCATGAATCAATTATCCACATTCTTTCTCTACATTGTAGGTTATAGTTAAAATAACTTCAGCAACTTCCCTTATACTTTGCTTTGTTTTAAAAACTGTTTCCATTAGTCTAAGTATAGCTATTGTAACACCTCTTCTCTCCAGAAAAACCCAAGTGCCTAAGCACTTATCTACCCCATCTGGAAGAGAGCCAAAAAATGTAACTTTTAAAAATATTTCATTTGGTGTAGCATGCACAAGGTAATGCTATAACACTTTTACGCAATAGATGATACAAGTTAAAAGCACAACTCTATAATACAAATTCTAATGCATTCAAGATCTGGATGTTCCTGCACAACACAATATCCTAAATCCCTATTTTCGGTTTCTCAATAGTGCCTTTTAGATTGTGAATAAGAACCATGACAAACATTTAAATAACAAATCGGAGAGATAGCCCCATATATATAATATATTTCAGAGATTGGTTTATATATCTATTAATGTTTACATATAATTCTGAGATTGTTCACTCTAATACTGTTATATTCGGCAATTTTAGAAGATAATCAACCCGTTTGTCTGATGTTTGCTTGCCGGCTACATTCCACTATATATGCAATAATGAGAGAAAAAAAAAGACACGTATACATATTAAATACATAATATACATACATATATCAGGGTCACAGGTTTCAGTTAAGTGTCGGTAGATTCTATTTTACATTTTTTCTTATCCTTTTCCAAGGGACTGCTTTTTAATTAGTTGTGACCCTATTGAAAAGAAGTAGTGACCGTATACAGTACCTCAAAACCTTGCATTAGTAATCGCATTCTGTTTGGGATCTGTAGTGAGCTTCCCTTTATTTCTAGGTAGTGTAGGAGGTCTTCACTCTATTTCTACTTGGTTTTCATTATTTTCCAATGTAGTGAAGTGTCTTCTTTCATTTTCTTTCTTGATTGTTGTCCCAGGTGCGGCGAATTGTCCGGACAGATGAAACAGAGGGTATGCCACATTGAAATGGGTCCTGCTGTGAAACTGAAGCTTGAAATTTTCTTCTCCATGCATGCTGTCTACTTCCTGTTGATATGGTAACTTCCTGTGTCAGATGGAATGTTGAAATGCAAAAAAAAAAAAAAAATTGGGATTTCTTCTTTTATTTTTGCTTTGTTTGTCTTTTTTCTTGAATATACTTGCAACATATGATATTTTAAGTTATGCATTCACTGCTTGGCGATTTCACAAGTCGGGAAGCACATTGAAAGCCTGTAGAGATGCTGTTTTAGCTTTTTTTGGTGAGTTAACTATGAATCTGCCATCTTTGTATTGAAAGGAAAGGCAGCTGGGTTCCTCTTCTGGCTTTTTCCTGGTTAGGGGTTGCCACAGTGGATCACCTGTCCATTCATGATTGGCAGTGGAGTTTTACGGTGTCAAGTTGCAGGCTGGTGCCCAACCTTCTGCAGAAGGCACACACATGCATGCGCTCACAGCTAGGGCCAATTTAGAGTGTCCAATCCACCTACAGTATGTCCTTGGGATGTAGGAGGAAACCGGAGCAACCCATGCAACCACAGGAAGGACATGCAGAATACGCACAGAAGGCAGCCTGGCCAAGAATCGAACCAGAGAACCTCTTGCTGTGAGGTGGCAATGCTAACTGCTGCACCACCGTGGCTGGGGTATTTCATTTGAAACTTGATTTTCTTGCTTATTAGGAATGCACAGAAGGGAGAAAGTACTTTTCTTTGTTGTTTTATTTGCATTGGCAGATCCTGGGCAAAGGTAATTTTATTTCCGTTCCAGGTTATAAACTTTTTAGTTTTAACTGCATTTAATATTCTCTGCATATGTTGAAAGTTATAAAAATTGGCATACACTTGCCTCGCTTGCTTGTGTCCTGAGATTTGCAGGGAGCTCTATGTATTCTCTCAAAGATGTTTTGCCATTTCTTCATCTTTTTTTATTTTATTTTATTTTACATTTGTTGACCAGGATAGTCCGACTGGATGCATGTCCATTTTCAGAGGAGGCCCAGGGAGAAAAGCTCCAAGGGTAAGCAGATGCAGCATTACATAATACCAGCATTACATATTACAGACTATTTACAATGATTACATAAGTAAGCAAGTTAAACAAGTTCCCAGGTTAGAGTTAATCCCGAGCATAAATCAGGATTAAAATTAAATTACACAGTAAACTGGTTAACAGATTTTTACACATTCTAGAGAGAGTTAGCCAGGCTTGATACACTGACATAGCCAGTTAAGTGACAAATGTTGTTTGAGTCTAGTTTTAAATTGACCCATCTTCTAGGAGAATACTTATAATTTGTATAAGAGCATCTTGTAGTTGGTGTTGTTCATATTTTTCTAGTATGCCTCTTATTAACAGATTATTTCTATGGCTTCTTGCCTCAGGATCTACTAGTTTTTCTTGGATTTCCTTTATGGATGCTTCTTTAGATTTTATTTCGTTATGAAAAATTCTTCTATTTTCATTTCATTTTTTATAGCTTTACCTTCTGTTATGTCAAGACATTTTGTTATTTGTTCTAGGTTATTTCCAAACCCAGTTAGCTGTTATGAAAAACCCTGTATAGCTGTTTGTATTGGTAGGAGTGCGGATTTCAGTTCATCTATGTTATAGGATGCTTCTGATTTTTGCTTAGTATTCACTTTTGAAGATTCTTGTATTTTAATTGTTCTTTGTCTTTTAATAACTGTTTCTTTGTCTGGTGAGTTAATTTGAGACAGCTTGTTTTTTGTAGTTTGTAAATCCATTTGCTCAGTTGTTTGAGACATTTTGATTAAGTCTTGCAGATTCTTTTCTTTTCTCCTGTAAGGGCCGCAGGCCTCAGCACATGTGCTCTAAGGTATTACATTTTCTAACTTACTTTTTAAGGTATTTTGAGCTTGGAGGCTGTTAATTTTCCCAGATATTAGTTAATCTGCTTCAGATGATGTTTTGTACTTCTTGTGAATAGTTTCTGCTTGTTATTTTGATGGCTGTTTAATGATTATTTTTTATCAACGTTTTTATAATACTGACGAATTTGTAAGTCAGGATAAAGTGCAATTGGAAATATTTCTCTAAGATTTAAATTTGCCAATGTTAGGAAAAGACAACTTAGTTATTGATAGCTAGGGTAGAGATAATAAAAAAAAACTTATGCATACTCAAGGCACAAGAAAATCCCTGGGGTGATATTCCTATAGGAGTTAGGAAGTAAGAAACTGATAAAGACTTAGAAAGCAATGTTTTATTATCTAACAAAAGAGGTGTTAGTATCATTTAGGAAAGCAGTGGTCGATGGACAAGGAGAATATCCCACATTTCTGGTGTTATACAAACCAGTTTCTATTTAAGTCATGATTGTGTGTTCATATGCATGAGCTATGAATAGTACAAATGCTAACAATATTGATAGATGTGGATGGGTGTAGTATAATATATAAAAATTAAACTGCATCCTTAAAGATCTGGATCGCACATTGTTACATTCTGGTGCATTAGCCTCCTTTGCTGAATAGTATTGAATTGATTTTTAAGGCACATATCTGTGTAGACAGAGCAGTGGTCACTGCATCTGTCATACTACTAATCACTGTACTTCTGTCTTTCTGCTCTGCTTACCTTCTATTTCTTCCTTCAGTCACAAGCATGCTTGGACCCTTCTGTTGCTTAACACTCCATAAATCATTGTAATCTGTTCCAAGCACTTACCTGCCCATTTGCAATAACTGTTAAGTCATTATTTTGTCTCCTTCTTATTTTGGTTAGTCACTGCTCCTCCAGCAGTTCCTATTTGCCCTCTGCTAATGAGATGAGCCAATGTAAGGCTCCCCCTTTTCTTTATGGAAGCACAGGCTTCTAACTCCACATTTTTAATAACCTACCTTCCTCCTCCCAATCTGTATAAAATAAGTGCATGGCTAATGTTACTCTATTTAGCCTGTACAACTGGATGTCACTCCAAATGTTAGCTTTCCAGTGACCTTAAAAATTAGATAATCTTTCAGTATTATGCCTGCTAATCAATTCAGTACTATTCACTAACATTTATCTGCATAATTTATCCTAACAGCTGTCATAACCCTTTGCTCTCACCTATACATACGCCTTCCCCTGACATGCATGGATGATGTTCCTGGACAACCCTCCATAGTAAACAAAGTTACATTGACAATCATATTAGATTCTATGGGACGTCATGCAGGACTTAGCAGATCACAAACAGATCTGCTAAGATGGAAAGTAGTTACAAAAAACATATCTGCAATGATGGTAAACTAAATGCAAAAAATTGAAAAGCAATTTGGGCATGACTGTCTCCCTCACCATCTCCAGCCATATTTCCTGATTAAAGATTTACATGCTATGCAATGACTGTTGGTAGGCCTACCTAATCTCACCATAAAATGGAGCTGTGGTTATCAGTGGCTTACCACCATTGCATTCTGCTTCTGTTATCTGAACTTAGTACTTGCAAGCTTACCAAAGTTAAATGCACTAAGGTTGTGTAACAGCAAAATGGTAAACTAATGCATGGATTTTAACTCTCTCAAAGGACTGGACTTCAAAACCCCTTAGTGCTCTCTTATCAGATAAGGAACTTTTTCTAGAAATGCTTTTTTGTCTATATTTTTTTTTTATCTCTGACTTGGAAAACAGTCTGATTACATGCAGAGATAATCAGAATTTTTACAACTGTAAGCTATTTTCCAGAATGGAGCCCCTACAGGAATTGGCCACCTTACCTCTTTGTAGTGCAAGTTCCTTGACAGTATACATTTTTAGTGCTGCAGGGGAAAAAACTTCCACTAGCCAACTGTCATTGCATCAATTTGTCCAGCTGAGATGATGGTAGCCCAGGTTGTAGTAGCAACACAAAGCTAGAGGGGTTGCTAGAAGGAAGGATGGGCCTGTGCAACTGAAGGCCAGTTCATCCACAAATGGGAAATTGAGCTTTTCTTAGCAGAACAGGACTAACATTGCACAGGCACATGTGCAGAATAGTGCATTAAGGGGACAGCATACAAGTTTTCATAAGCAGTTGTCAAAACAAAATACTGTGCTGTAAGGGATACTGATGCCACCCCTTCCCCCAGTGAACTGTGATATTTTATGGTCATTCTCACACATGTTCATAAGCAGCTACCAAAACTTGATCAGTGCACAGTGCCCAAGTGTGTGCTTGGCAAATCCCTTAAGCTACACACCATTTGTATGTAAGCAGGTTACAAAGAGGAGACCAGCAAGAAAAGTAGAGCTACTGCCTTTAAAGGCAACAGGAAATTTAAAAAATCTCAAAACATTTATAGAATGCTGACTAGGTTGGATAAAATTATTAACACTTTTCTAAGTGTTATGTAACCATGTTTTAATGTGGCCAGCTCTTGCCAACTATCACCTATTAAGGAATGCTCACTTAATTTTAATATATCATTTTTGCAGCTTTGAAAGCACAACCGGATTGTATTTATTTTCAAATACATTTTTTTTCAATTTCCATTATGTGAATGTTGCCAAGTTGTGTGGCTGTAGCTCTGAAGAGATTTTGAAAACAATTTACAATTGCATTTCTTCCAAATTTTGAGACTATAGTAAAGAAGTTGCCTGAAGTAGGACTATCCTGTTAAATCAAGCCCAGAGTATGCAAGTGTAATGCACATTTGCCACAAAGGGTAAGGGGTTTCAGCAGGCACCTTTTTGTCAAGACCAAATGTCCTCTAGATACAGTATTGCTCACTCCACTGCTGAACAACCCAGTTACCAGACTCTTCCATGAGGAATGAGAACTGCTCTACAGAGGCCTTGGAGAGTGATGTTTGTACATGGGAATAAATGCAGCAGCCTATGATATTTCAAGAAACAAGTATAATTGCTGGGATTGATATGAATATGTTAGGGAAAACAAAACATCATGAGGAACAGCAGCTTACAATTACCAACCGATCAGCTTCTGCAGTGAGAGCTTCAAATATGTTTACATCTGACTTGCTGATAAATGGGAAACTAAGAACATACTGCCCATCATAACAGAAAATGTACTTTCCGTTACCGCAGTTAGTGCAAGACTGCACTAGACTGTCTGGATAAGCTGCTTAGGAGACATTAAGCACCTCACCACTGACCACTCCAAAATGTTGCCCCAGACACTAGTGCTTTTACCAATTCACATTTTAGTGATTTTTTATAAAATTTCATTTTTATATTTATATTCACTTTTTTTACTTTTTACAAAACAATTATAAATATGTGATATGGGAGGGAGGGCTTAAGTGTGGGTGTCAGCCCTTCGTACAGGCCAGAGAGCTTAACTCATTAACAAATGAAAAAATACATGACTTTGAACAAGTTAGGATGAAATACTCTATTGCCAATTTATCTGGCCATTTTGCAGCTTACCAAAAATGCCTGTAAAATACTTAATCCTTTTTAGGAAACTTTTCAATCTAATATACAGTTAGGAACTTGTCACTAGCACAAGCAACAGCATATCCTTAAAGCAATATTCATTAATATATTTTTCATGTCTTGCATGGACTAGTTTGGCAGTTAGCACACTTAAGGCTATAAGAGTTTGGTAGTTAGTACAGAGAAGGTACTGCAGTACTTGTGTTTGATTCCCTTGGATTCCATTTGCCTACTGTTTGACTGAGAAAGTCACTCGGTGCTCCTGGTCCAAATCTGAAAAAAGCACCAAAAATGAAAACCGAGGGCCATGTGGAGATCCTCAGGAAAGTTGCACAAGATACCATGGGAGGTGGAAGCAACTTTTTTTGCAACTATTATTTGAGTATTTCCAGAGGACAGGCAAGTAGGACACATGCCCATGGCATGACTAAAAATGGCAAAGTGAATCCTCAGTGTCACAGCATGAGTGATACTGGATACTGTTATTCACACAAGATTTGTTTTTTTTTTTTGCTTGGGAAAAGGATCAAAGTAGCACAGAATGAGTTTCTGTAACTGAGACACATTGGATAAATAGCACTATTAGAAGACATATTACCTATCAATAGTATGGCTGTAGAAAAAGTGCTTTCTATCACTCATCCATACAGTGGTTAAACTGCTACAGACCTCAGGGCTTCACGACAGATGGGGATCCACTTTGGAGGATGTTGTCTTACTGGCACCATTCCAGAAAAGGAACAATGATCCTTCCTTGGAGTGCTTAAATAGTTCATCTGCTGGATTTTAATCTAGTGTCAGGGTTGCAGTGAAGTAATAACTGTTAGTTCATGTCTAGTCATCTTAAATATCTAGCAGCAGTAAATAAAGGGATACAAGACAAAAAGAATATAAGACTTAGTGGGTGATGGGATATTACCTTAATACAGCAATAAAACAGGGTACACATAACCATGTCCAAGATGTAAACCATGATGGGATATTATCTTAATACATTACTAAAACATGGTACATAGAGAGCCATGTTCAATATGTAAACAGTGATGGGATATCACCTTTATAAAGCAGTAAAGCATGGCACACAGAGGACCATGTCAAAAATGTAAACAGTATTGCACACAGTTTATAGAGCAGGGCAGAATGAATAAATATAAAGTAGCCCCACCTTATACAAGGCAACAGATTTTAAAGGTGGTCTGTAATAGCAATGAAACACATATCAAAGGTGTCATCATAGAAGCAACAACATTTTAGAAAACAAAAAGAATAGATGAAAAATAGTAGTGCTTAAATGGAGAATGCAGTAATAAAGACACTCAAATGTCACAAAATAAAATTAAAAACAGTTAGAAAAGCAAAACACCCATCCTGAGCAAAATTAGCCAGCTCATTCAGAAACTGATAATCCTTTACAGGTACAAAAAGGAGGTGCTAAAGTAAAGTGAAGGACAGCAAGTCTGAACACGGAAGGAGTCAAAAGAATGATAAAGCTTAGCATTCATGAAGCAAGGCAAGGTTGCTCTACAAATAACCCTTAGAAAGTCCATAAACTGAAAAGAATGCAGTGAGGCCTATGTGGCCAAGGGGATTCATCCTAGATTTCTTAGAGAACTGGTATCCAATTAAAAGTTAAGAAATTGTGGAAGATAGCAAAATGGCAAAGAGAATGTCTTTCATGACTGTAGGAACAGGACAGAAGACTAATAAAACCCATCAAGCTTTAGCTGAATTAGACATGGAGAAAGGAAATAGGGAAGTAAAAGCAAAGGCTGTAGAGCAGCATGGAAATGGAACAGTTTGGCTAACTAGTGTAGCAAATCTGAAAAGGGGTTATATGGACTGCCCAGCCACTGGGCATAGCTCACAAGGTTAAAAAACAAAGTAAACTGGTTTGAAGTGAATCCCAGCATAGTAACGTGCAAACAATAAAATATAGAATGTTATAGTAAATTAAATCTGATTATGCACAAGACTGTTACCATTGTGATACCCCAGGAATTAGTATTAGAAGGAGCTATATGACAATGTCAAAATAACAAAAGTTTGATCGTTGTAATATTGAACCCTAAAGTCCGAAACCCAACAAAACCGAAAACACAGAATAGTGAAAAATCGCTGTTCCATGACAAAAAAAAATTAACCTTAAACTTAAAGTGGGGGGATTCACCCCCCACACCCCCCCAATCACACCCCCCTACTTAAATATACCAACTCCAAGATCACACCACATTGGAGGAAATAGCAAAGCCCATGGGAAAAAAGTCAATGTGCCGTGGCTTCACTATTTTCAACTTTCGTACTTTAGGGTTCGATATTACAACGTTGGAACTTGTTTTAGTTCGACATTGTAATATAGACCCCTATTAGAGCTCTATTTTTTAAAGTTAAATATTGCAGACCTGGAAAGAAAATGTCACATTCTTCATGAGAGGTTAGCAAGAAAGTGAAAAATGGCATTGATGTGATGGAAAACAAAATCAATACAAGAAAGTTGCTCTTGGGAAACAAAAGCAAACAGGAGTTTACAGCTTAGAATCCATCATAGATGGAATGGGACCAGTGTACTTGCATTACCATGATGAAAGCATGCAGTATGAAAAAACAAGGAAAGCCAGTGATCACTGGGGTGCATTAGGTTGCTCCTTACAAGCAGCTGCTAAGCCTTTAATCTATAGCACTTAGCACTGTAAGTACACAGTAGAAGGCAACACAAATGGTCCCTGACTCCTGTATGGAGTATATGCATGTTCTCTCCATGTCTATGTCGGGTTTCTTCAGAGTACCAGTTTATTTCAATCTCATAAAACATGTTGACTGAACACTAAACTGTCCAGGTATATTTTATTTACCCTTGAATTTCAGAAAAGGGTTTCGGGGACCAGTTCATTTATCCAGCTAACAAGGGAAGACACTATACATACTCAAAGAAATAGAGTATAGAAGAAACAGAATAGTCCATGTTTGGAATTTAAATAGGCATACAAGAATGGTACAGGCTTTAGCTGCCCTTTAATCCTTTATCCTGTCCTCAAAGAATGAGAGCAATCCCCAATTCTGAAAAGATTTACTGCTCAGAAGAGATATGAACATATTTTTTTTTTCAGACAGGGTGGTGGATGAGTGGAACATCCCTCCTGATATAGTAGGTCTAGAGCAGTAGCTTATTACAAAGGCAGTCAATGTAGTTATTATGAAAGGTATGAAAAAATGACTGCTGGTTAAGGAGAGCATGTGACTTTTCATGGTATGGGAAATGGGGAGACTGGGCCTTATCTACTGCCAACATCTGTCTTTGTTCTAAATGATCACCTACGGGTTTACATAAAAGAGAATGGAGTCTTAATGGAGAGATAAAAAGTCAGCAGGCAAAGGAGATTAGCAGTGCTGAAATTGAATTCATCCTCAAGTCTTGGTGAACACCTTCACAAGGTGGACCCTGCTTTTCACAAAATCTCACCAAGGTGACACTGATATATAGACTGCATTTAAATATCATATATCATGGACAGAAGTAAGTCAAAAATAAAAAAAGATAGCTGGGTGCACAAGACCCAGGATAAAAAAAGTGCTCAATCCTAGTAGGCACACTGGTGCCAGGACTAGAAAAAAATGACAGTGTAGAATCCTCAAAATACAGAAAAATTCCTACAATGGGGCCAGGCCAGGCCCAGGGGAAGGATGGCCCACCTGTTGTAGAAGGAAGTGACAGTCCACAAAAATCACAAAACCTGATAGGGCAAAGAAGAGCCATAAAAACAATAGAGTGGACTACTGAGGATAAGAATAATATTGTGTATTGTTACTATTATGTAAAAAGCCCAGAATTTCCGGACACAGAATATACAAAACGATTGAGATAAATTAGAGGACAGAAAACTACTTCCACAGGAAAAACTGTCAGAAGCTTCAAATAGAAATTTGCATTCATTAATTTAACAGATTTTTGAAAAAACAGCATATAGACCAAGAAACGTTGATCTGTTTGGAAAAAGAAGCATCTGAGGAAGTGTGAAAATGTAAATAACAAAACCTAGATATTTTTGAAAAGTATAAAAAAGAAATATGGACATGGGAAAGAAAGAAAGATTTGATATGGTGCAATATTTATGCAAAGGAGAAAGCCAAATTAACCAATGTAAAGAAGCAGCCCCAAAGATATTTGAAGAGAAATACAGGCAAAGGCATCCAAATATGGAACATTTCACAATAAGAAAAATAATATCACAAAGGTGGAATGTAGAAAAGAAAATTAGTAAAGTAGAAGTTAAAAAAAAAATAGAAGTGGAAGTTATGGAGTGCCTGTAAAGTGAAGGATTTAATGTATAAGGTCTAACACAGATTACTTTACAGCACAATGGAGTGAGTCCTCAAAGTAAGGAGAAGCAGGAAGATCAGGAGACATCTAAAGAACTATAGACATGGAAAAGAAAAAGAGATTTAATATGGTGTAATATTTATGCGAAGGAGAAAGCAAAAATAACCAATACAAAAAGAGGAGCACCAAAGATATTTGGAGAGAAATAAAGGCAAAGAAATCCAGATATGGAACATTTTACAATGCAAAAAATAAGAAGACAAAGAGGAAAAGTAGAAAAGGAGATTAGTAATGGAAAAATCAAATAAATATAAATTGAAGTTATGGAGTACCTGCAAAGTGAAGGATTTGGTGTAGAAAATCCAATGCAGAAAGCACCACACCAGGATAGAGCAATGGATATCCAAACTAAGGGGAAACCAGTGGAACAGAAAGCAATTGGTCAGGTGCCATATCAAGATATTTTGGAGCCTTCCACAGGAAACCAGTATAAGCATTCACTTGAACTAGACAGCAAGGGAAGAAACAGGAAACTGAAAACTCTGATGCAGTCAATGTTAAGGTGTGATAGGTGACAGCAAAATCTAAAAAAAAAAATCAGAACTGTCCAGAAGTCAAAAAAGAAATAGAGGAATTAAATAAAAACTATAATGAAATTCTAACACACAAAACTTGTCTAGCCTTGGAAAAATTAAAAATAAACTCATTAGCCACCTCTACCCCAGATATCTACATAACTTATCTACAAGAATTAAAATGCAATCTAAAGTAAATGACATTAGTAATATATATAATGAAAAGAAAGGGAAAAAAGTATCAGCTGGGAGACATCCTTGAAGCATTTCAGTTCCATTATATGGAACACTTCAAAAAAAGATTTAGATACTAACCAAATAAACTTAGATACAAACCTTATCAATCTAAAAAAAATCCAGAAAACTTAAAACTAGACCTACAAAAACCTATATCCTACAAAGAAATTGTTGATAATATAAAAGAAAGTAAATCTAACAAAGCTCCAGTCTCTTGGAAATATTCTCTCATAACACCAATTCTAAAAGATAATAAACCATCAGACCTTTGTACCTCATACAGACCTATATCATTACTGAATAATGATTGCAAAATATTCATGTCAATCCTAGCTAACAGAATGAAAATCCCACTTTCAAAGACAATAATGTTCAAACTGGATCTAACAGGCATACACATGATAATATTAAAAGGATACTTACTCTTATAGATTATATAAATAAAGAAGATAGAGAAACACTTGTGATTGGATTAGACATATAAAAACTGTTTGATTCCCTCAACTGGGAATATCTATTTAAAAATGTAGCATTATTTGAATTTCTTCCTCCATTCATCTTATTACTAAAAAACAAATATATTAATAACTTAACCTAGATGAAATTAAGTCCTTTCACCTCAGAACCTATCCATATAATGAAAGGTGCTAATCAAGGATGCCCCCTTTCTCCTATTTTACTTGCTTTGGCTATAGAAATACATGCATAAATAATACGCAATAATCCAAGAATAAAATGAATAGAAGTCTATGACCACTACATATCTAAAATAATGCTTTTTGCTGATGATATTTTATTAACCTTATCAAACTCCAGAGAGTCATTAGGAGAGCTAGAAGAAGTAATGGAGAAATTTTATAAGATTTCAGGTCTACACTTTAATAGATCAAAATCAAAAATTATATTTTTAAATAAGAAAAAAGAACTACAAGTTACAGATAAATCCATCCTAGGAAAACAAGAACTTATGCTAAATTATTTAGGAATAGTGTTGTGCAAAAATATAAATGAAACAATATTAATAAATTATAAAAACATTATTGAAACAATAAAAATATATATAGAAAAGTGGAACAAAATTATATTAACTTTTGAAGACAGATTGCAATTAATAAAAATGGTTTTATTGCCAAAAATACTATATGTAGCATTAGCAATACAGTTATTTCCTGAAAGATACATTCTTAAAGAAATAAACTCATGTTTAATAAATTTTTTATGGTATCCCAAAAAGAATAGAGTAGCTCTAACTCATCACATTAGACCCTGGAAACAAGGAGGATTGAACTTCCCAGAAACAGAAACATATATAAAGGCATCTGTGCTTAAAACTACAATAGACTGGATAAACCTAAATTATTTTGCCAACTGGAAAGAATTAACAATGGCTATATTAACAAATGAATGTAATCTGTTAAAAAAATGTTTTATAGCAGACAAATCAAACAAACCCTGGTACATACTATGCATAAGTATACAATATAATACAACAAAACCTTCTAAATCAATAATGATTAATCATTACATCAATTCCTTTAGGAAACTTATCAATGCAAACATAGATATAAACTTTGGTTTGACCTTTTAACCCCATTTACAATCACTAAGAACTTTCCTCATAAAATATATAGGGAAACAATAACCTCCTGGGAACAAAATGGATTTGTATGCTGGTTTCAATGTGTAAATAAATTAAATGTTTTAGATATACATATGATAAAAACTGCTTACAATATTCCAACACAGGACTGGTTGACCTTACAAAGCATTCTGATGTACACTCAAGATTTATGCAGATTAATTAATAATTCCTCATTTAAAGATATTCCAAATCTAATAAGTTTTCTGTATGAATTTATATATAATAGTTGTGAAAAGAAAAAAAAATCCATTTCAAATCTATATAAAGAGTTAATAACATAAAACAATTCCCAAACCATCATACTGGCAGTTCTTAACAAAAGGCCAGTCATTGCAGTTAACAGAAGCAATTAAAACTAATATCTTACTATCAGTTAATTACACCTCTAACACACAGTACTGGAAAATATTTAACTGGAAATACTTACATAGAGCATTTTTAACACCAGATAGAATTAAAAAGATCAGTACTACTACAAATGGCTTTTGCTGGAGGTGTGAAAAGTCAAATAAAGCAGACTGGAGTCATATTTTTTATGCATACCTCTCAAGTGTACCTCATTATGAGGAATGTACCTCATTTGGGGTCTTAAAAAGTTCATGTTCCTTGAAGTTTCAAATTGAGAGGGTCTCTCACTCATTCATATCCATGGTAAATAGAAATGAATCATATTAATTCATTAAAATATATTTTTTGTAAGTAAAACCAGTATATTTTAAACATCATATGACCTTCCTGGATGAAGTTGTTAGTAAGTGTTCCATATTTTTCCCATTTGTTCAACATTATGAGAGCTAGTATTCCTCATTTTGGAGATAGGAGGTTGAGAGCTATGTTTTTATGAATGTAATAAAATTAAATCATATTGGAATGGAATCAATCATTTTTTACTAGCTTTATTTAATGAATCATTTACCTTAACTAAATCATTGATTATACTAAATGTAAATGAAGGTCCCTACCTGAATAATACAAATATGTATTTGTTATGGACAATACTTGCTATATCTAGGAAATGCATAACCAGAAGGTGGAATTCAAATACACCCCTGACCTTGGAAGAATTCTACACTTTACTGAAGACAACTGCATCGATGGAAATAAAAATCAAAGAACTACAAATCTATCCCAGGCCATTGGTAAATAATCCTTGGAAGAAAGTTATATCTTTGTTGGACACTCTGCAATAATCAATATTGTATCTCTGATAACAGATCTGTTAATTCTATATTTAATAACATACAGTGTATATAACTGAAAGTCAGGCTATTGTAAATATTGTATATGGTTGTTTAAAATGATATTTAAAAATATTATGTAAATGTTATTTTAATTGAAATAAAAAAAAATTGAGGGAGGTGTGATAGGCCAGTGAGTTCCCATATGACAGAGCAATGGATGGCACAGGATGAAATTGAAGAGAATGTGCCACAAGAAGATGTTATAGAACCTTTGAAAGAATGCCCACAGAAATACGAAAACAAGGGATGTGCCTTCAGTTTGGAAGAAAATGAGCAAAGAGTTGCTTGACTTAATAGACATAGATAGACATATTAAGATCAATGAAAGAAATAGACTGCAGAAGGTCAATAAAACCCCAAAAGTCAAAAGTTTGATAAAGCAACAGAACACAGAAATTAGGGCTCTTCATAGATATAACAGAAGTAAACAAGATATATTACTGTGCAGCTAAATGAATAACTGATAAAAAATTCTACCACAAAAACACAGGTTAGTGAGGAAAAGGATGGGGAGAAATTGAATACCATCATGGAAGTATCAAATAGAGAAAAATATAAAGCAGCTAAGACAAGAAGTGCCACTATTAGATGAGTATAGAAGAGGGAACAGATCAACAAAAATACTCAGAAAGATAGATGTGATAAAAGCAATGTGCAACATTAGAACAGATCAGGATCTATCATGCACTATTGCAAATAACAAACTAAAAATTTTCAGCCCAGGCAGACAAACCTAGAAGATACGCAGATAAATATAAAGCAAAAGTACAAAATAAGCAATTTATTGGTGACCCAAAAAAGTTTTATAGAGAATTGGGAAACAAGGAATTGGAAGACCACCAAAAAAGAAGAAATAGATAAATTTTGGAGAAGTATCTACGAAGATCTTGTGGAACATAACAAAGATGCTGAATGATTAAAAGAAGTAAAAGAAAGCATAAGAAGTTTAAAGGTACAGGATATGAAATGGGATGAAATAACAGGCAGAAAGACTGAAACAAACTTAAGAAAAGCCTCTGGAAAGCCCCAGGCCCAGATGCCATACCTAACTTTTGGTTAAAAGTACTAACATCTTTGCACAAAGATTTAGCCATGAGTAAGAACTATTTATATGCACACCCCAAACGGACACTAGCCTAGCTAACAACAGGAAAAACAATGCTCCTGCTTAAGAGAGAACTTGAAAGCTATCCCAAAAATTATAGACCAATAACTTGCCTTCCAATGACGTATAAACTATACACAGAAATTGATGCCAACAGAGTTTATAGTCATTTAGAAGAAAATTAAATTATGGCAGTAGAACAAAAGAGAAATTAAAGAAAGTCATATGGAACAAAGGATCATTTGTTGTTAAATAAATTCATAGTGGAGAACTATTGAGAGGGGAAGAATCTAAGTATGGCATGGATTGACTACAAAAAAGCATTTGATAGTATCCTACATTCATGGATAAAGAATACTTAAAAATGTATAAGATACACCCTACACTGATTGGCTACATTACAGTGACCATAAAATAGTGGCAGATCGCTTTGCAATTAAACCATGATAAAGGACAAATTATTATCCCAGGGATAAAAATTCAAAGGGGGATATTCCAAAGTGACTCTCTGTCACCGTTGCTATTCTGCCTTGCCCTTAACCCATTAAGCTGTCTACTTAACAGCTTAGGTCCTGGCTATAATTTGGCTCCTAGAAAACAACAAAATTTAAAGACTTTTCATCTTCTCTTTGTCGATGATTTGAAACTATATAGCTCATCAGATGAGGAAGTGAAAGCACAACTGCAAGTTGTCAAAACTTTTTCAGATGATATAAGAATGTTATTTGGGCTTGATAAATGTGCAAAAGCAACCTTTAAAGCAGGAAAACTGCAGCACCAGCAAAACATCAGTTTAGGACAAGAATGTGGTATAAAACAACTTGAGCAAGAGGGAGTGTATAAATATTTGGGAACTGATGAAGGATCAGCAATAAAACATGAACAAATGCGAACAAACCTTAGTAAGGAATACTTCAGAAGACTTAAATTAATCCTGAAAACAGCGTTGACATCTAGGAACAAAATCCAAGCTACAAAACAATTTGCTCTTCCTGTCCTAACTTACAGTTTTGGAGTGTTTGATTGGCCCCAAAATGTGTTGGATGGATTAGATATTAAAAGAAGACAGATGCTTCATGCTCACCAAATGATCTATAAAAATCAGTGCATACCAAGATTATATATTCCCCGCTCCAAAGGAGGGATAGGCCTCCTTGAAATTGATTATATGTATGGATCTACAATCATGGGACTCCACACATATCTGCTGACCTCACAAGACCCAAATGTAGTTAAAGTCTTGAAACATGAGGAGAATAAATCTAAGATGACTTCTCTGCTTAATCTAGCAGAAGCATATTGGTGTCAAGCAGGAATGGAAATCAAACCAGAATTAGCTAATAATCATGCAGCAACTGAATGTGCCAAAAAACAAAAGAAAGAATTTAAGGTGAAGGACCAGATGAAAAGGCAAGAAATGTGGAAAACACATAAATATAGTTGCAAGAATAGAAAACTTCTGGAAGAACCTTAAGTTGATCAGGAATTAATGCAGGAATGGTTAAGGAGAGGTGAATTCAAACCAAGAGATGAAAGTTTAATATTGGTGACCCAAGATAGTGAGTTATGTACACTTTGGTTTACAAAGTCCATTGAACATGTGGGAGAAACAGACAAATGTAGGTTTTGCAAAACAGAATTGGAAACAGTTGCACACCTCGTTGTTGGTTGTGACATAGTAATGGCAGAAGGACTGTATACTGAAAGGCATAATAACGTAGCAAGACTGTTGCACTGGGGATTGTGCAAACATTATGGTACTTGAAGTGGCTGAAAAACATTGGAAACATGAGCCACAAAGCATCATAGAAAATTATGACATTTACATCACATGGGATCATCCATTATCAACAGTTCAAAAGATAGATGCTAAAAAAACAGATATAGTGGTCCAGGAAAAGAAGACAAAAGTAGTATTAATCATTGAAATCATCACACCCAGTGACTACAGTGTCCTGCGCACAGAGAGACACAAAGTCATAAAATATCCGGATTTGCAGGCAGAAATGAGAGCAATGTGAAAGAAAGATACCCAGATAGTTCCAATAGTAGTAGGAGCAATGGGTCTTATAAAAAAGAGTCTACAATCCAATTTAAATATGCTACCAATACATGTAACTCCATACAAATTGCAGAAGGAGTCATTACTGGGCACATTGCAGGTGCTGCGAAGAGCACTTTTGGCTGACATCAAAGAGTGAAACAATACTAATTTTATGAACTTAAATTGTACCTTGATTTAGGAAAGGGTCCATTCCTGTCATGGTATTAGAAACCCAAAAGATTTGGAGAAATTAAAAAAGAGAAATCTGTAGAGTTACCATTAGCTAAAATGCTTAGTTCCTTTCAATGTTGATGAGTGATAGGCCAGTGAGTTCTTATATGACAGAGCAATGGATGGCACAGGATGAAATTGAAGAGAATGGGCCACAGGAAGATGTAACAGAACTTTCTAAAGAATGCCCGCAGGAAATAGAAAACAAAAAATGTACCCTCGGTTTAGAAGAAACCGAGCTAAGAGAAGAGTTGCTTGACTTAATAGACATACATAGACATATTAAGATCAAAGAAAGAAATAGACTGCAGAAGGTCAATAAAACCCAAAAAAGTCAGAAGTCTGATAAAGCAAATGAACACAATAATTAGGACTGTTCATTCCTGTCATGGTATTAGAAACCCAAAAGATTTGGAGAAATTAAAAAAGTGAAATCTGTAGTTATCATTAGCTAAAATGCTTAGTTCCTTTCAGACATCACTGCAGCACAGGAATTTTGTTAATAAGTCTTCAGATTTTGCCAGTTATTCATTGCTGAGTCAGACTTATAGGAGCAATCCTTAAAATCAGACTGCAGATCATGTGAATTTTCCCTTTTCTGTACTCAAACTATGGTATTCAACAGTAAGGAGCTGGATTGAGTAGTATGTGGGGTAAATGGCAGAATTTACCAAGTAAGGGAGAGGGAAAAAACAGTGCAGAGGAAATGCATAAAAAATATTTTTTCAATTATTCTGATTACTACATACAGAAATTCTCCCAAAGGACCCTTTCTACCTTGACTTGAAATCAAAGCAAGTGAATCATATGCAATGCTACAAATATTTAAAAAAAAATACATGAATATTTAGTAACATAAATGGCACAATTAAACAAGCAAACATCCAAAATGTGTCCTGATACCCATTTTCACATGGGTCTGTATTATATCACCGAAGTCTGCAAAGAGCGAATATCACTTGAGTGACACCAACTGAGCGAAGAACAGGAATATCGAAACAGGGAAAAAAAACTACTAAGACAGGCAAACTGTCATAAAGTGTTTTATGCAGGGGGTCACCCTCCACACCCCCGCTACTTAAATATACCAACTCCGAGATTGCACTACATTGAAGTAAAGGGAAGGATTCCCTATGGTGATTTCCATTTATTCATTAGATATTTCCTGTTTTCGCACAGTTGGTGTCGCCCAAATGGTGTTCACTCTTAGCGGACTTCGGTGATATAATATAGACCCTTTTCATACATGGAAAGGCTGTTCAAACAAGTCTGTTAATATGGCACAGAGAACAGTTTAATTTGAATTAAAATTTGTTTTTCAAGGGAAGAGTTTCTAGCAACACACTTGTCAGAGTTTTAGCTCAGTGCATATTAGAAGAGCAGCAAAATGAAATGAACTTATAACTGCATAGAACAAATGTAGCAATATTTCATTTTTTGGTTCTTACAGCCCTAGATTTCAGTGTCTTTATGACAATAAACTACTGAGGAAAGATCAGTGAATACTATGCATACAGAGTCATGGTAAGAGTGCACTGCGGCCTACAGGGAAGAAATTCATTAAACTTGTCTTCCTATCAAGTGCACTACACCATTCTAAAGATTTTTCAGAAAAGTAAATACATTAAGGAGAGCTGTGTGGGAGCATAAGGAGGTACTCGCAAAGCAGTACTTCTGATGAAGTAAACTGGGCAATGATCTTTGAAGTGGAAAATGGTAAATTGCTCCAGAAAGAGGAGGATGCATTTTAATGCCTAGTTATCACAAAAAGACTGAAAAATGTCAGATAGTGATTTTGTGTGTACCAGCAAAGAAAAAATCGACAAGGGTTTTTGCTACTAGCCATTTCTATGTTTCTAATGTTATTTGTAACACTCAGGTCACAAAATCACAAAATGACAAGTACTGAACAAGTGAAAGGAGCACCCATAGTCTTCTAGAAGGAACGGACACGTTGAAGAGTGAGCTGACACTTCTTGCAAAAAAATTGAAGATGTTATAAATCCTTTTCTTGTCTACAGGGAAGTATTGCGGGGATACCTTTAAAGGAACAAGTCCCCCTCCAGTCTGGATTCCTCTATCTGACCTAGAAGTCATGCAAGACTTGAGTCCAGCTGCATGTTGATATGCAGAAGGAATTGTGTTGTAGCTGTAAGCTTCCATAGATAATGTAAATACCAAAACCCTTATAAGATAGGAGCAATCCTGTTGCAGACTGGATACAGATTCATATTCATTCTAAACTAGAATGTGGACGTAGCAGTATCAGAGGGATCACAACACTGCAACCATGATGAAGCAGCTATAGTGATAACAAAGTTCCAGATGTGTACCCAATCTCCTGAAGAATTAAGGCTGCTGGATGCTACTCAAAGTGCAAGGCTTCCCTGAAATGCTTTGATAAATCACTGAAAACTGCTTAGCAAAGGTATTAATAGTTGCTTTGATGCAATCATCTCAAGGAGGACAGACTTGTCAATGAAATAGACGCTCCTGCAACAAAAATTTACTCCAGGTCGTCAAAGCCAAAAAATCAGCAAATGAAGCACTTTTTTCCTGCGTTATATCCAAGCTATGGAACAACATTCCCATTACCATAAGTACACTTCGTTCCTTAAGAATTTAGTAAGATAACTAATGGGTAACTTTACGGAGTGGAGGTAGACATATGTATTTACTACTCGTGTCCAACAACAGTAATTATGTCGAGTAGTTCAGTGCAGTGTATATGTTTAGTTAACATTAGTTATATAGGTGGATATATTTTTAATCCACATTTTTAAATCTTGTAAAGTATTATTACAACACATATACTATATATATATATATATATATATATATATATATATATATATATATATATATATATATATATATATATATATATATATATATATATATATATATATATATATATATATACAGTTCTAAATAGACTTGTTCACTATGACTAGTAGTAATGGAAGAATGTCAGTAGGATGTCAACCAATGTAGGGAGAGTCTTAGTGAACACGTGAATTTTTATAGTAGTAAACACTTTTTTAGTATATACATATATAGTGGTCCATCCATACCTGAGCCAACTTCTAGTACATTTTAGCATCCCTTTTATTAACTAACCCAACTTGAATAGTTATAAAATATAGGGTTTATTTTTTAAAATGGACATACAATATATACATGTAATGAACAGTCTTGTCCACTACTATTCAGTAGTGACAGGCAGAATGTCAGTAGGAGTTCACCTTAGGTAAGGACAGCTCCAGTGAATATTGGTGAATTCTTTTTTAGTAGTCAACATGTTTTTAGCATACCTACATTCTGGTCCACTCAGTTTTTGAGTTGACTTCCGGCAGATGATAGTACCTTATTTATTAATGAAGTCAAATCAAACAGTAACAAAATACAGAGTCTATTTATTAAAACGACTGCACAACATATAATAAAGATAACATACTAAAGTACAACATTAACTTAATGTAAGATAGTGAACATCTAGATTACTTACAGTGAGGAATAGTTATTGCTGTACGTGTTGGCATTGTTATTATTGTGTTTTTAGATCTTAGTCAGAGACAATTTAGTTTTATTGTAGTTGTCAGGCAAGTGACTTTGAGTGCTCACAGTGTGTTAATGTTTTTTAAAAAAGATTTAACGTTTTATTTAAACTGTTTTAACACCTGAATCCCAACATATGCAGGTTTTAATTTACAACAAATTGAACCATTATTTGAGAAAAAGTAATAAATGGTTTTAGTGGTGGTCAGGTCACAAATACTTGGAGCTATGTAAAGTTATGTTTGAGCTATGAGTCTTGTAAAAAACAAAAGAACTACAATGTATCTTTAAATTGTGGAAGAATGAATTGACGTGGTACAGGTTTTACTAATAACCGTGCTGTAGTAGTACAACATGTGACCTAATTACGTGGTTAGGAGGAACGTTTAGTAGCTTATATAATCTGTTTTTTTCTCTTAGTGACTGTTATGTATCTGAAGAAGTTGAGTATAGCATACTTGACGAAAAGTGAATATTTTAAAGAACGCTTAATAAACTATCGCTTTTCATAAGTTTGCAAGGCTATTCTTTGTAATTACGAGTCAGCCCACAAGTTTCGTTGGATTCTGTTTTGGTTCTTGAATTGTTAATTTCAGCCGTTTTTCTAGCTTGTTTCGTTTGTGTGGAATATGAATCTTGAAACTTCACTGGACTTGACTCCAACACCAAGCCAACAAGAAGGTGAGTGTAATCTTTCGGCTCTTATTGAACTGTTGCCACAGAAAGTGGACAGTCTTACTAAGAGATTGGATGACGTGACTACATCACAAAAAGGCTCTGAGAGAGACATCCACCCTCCTATTATTTGTGGGAATCCCGGGACCCCAACACAAAACCTGGATCTCGTTCACGATAATCCATCACTGGGAGTGTTGAACACAGTAATTAACAATAATACGACTGGTAGTGGACCTGCAACAACATCTTGTGGTAATGTACAACAGCTTGGGGGTGGTCAGCCTCTGTCTTGTGCTCAAGACCTCAGTGTGTGGTTAAATAGATTGTTTTCCTTTTCACAAGTGGCTTCGGACAACTCGGTGGATCCTACACCTGAGGCAAGAATTGATTTAGCTACCAAGATGAACTTATTTGATGACAAATTAGTTAAACTAAGGAAGATACAACTGGAAATAGCTTATTTCCAAGAGTGTATTCATTTAAAGATTATACCAAAAGGTTTGAGACTTTGGAAATACCCGACAGGTCTAACTGAGGGATCGGGGTTCCACAAAGACTTACTTGCTTTATTTGACAGACACGGCCTTGAGCTTTTACAAGTTTTTTGTAACCACTACCAACAAGCAGTGAATAAATTGACTGTTGAAACTAACATACTAGACGCAGAAATAAAGAATGATATTGATTGTCTGAGGTACCGATATGACTATGACAGAATTTTTGAAAGTATAGACCAATACTTGTCGAAAATTAATTTGACTAAAATTAAAAAAAATTAAAAGAGATATAAGAGAATATGAGATAGGCATGGCCTACCCTAAACCATCAGTATCTCAAGGTAATTATCTACCCAACATAAACATTACTAACTCTGAAGGGGAAGGGTCACAGAATTCCTTGTCTGTACCGATTGACGGTAATAAACAACAGAAAGAAAATCAGCAACCTGACGAGACCGGAAGAGTACGCCGCAGTGAGAGACTAGCGGCAAGTAATTACAATCAAGGGTCTTTCCAAAATTCAACAAACAAAACAAATTTTCAGAGACCAGCCTCGAACCCTGTACCATCCAAAGGGTGGCAATTAAAGAACAGGGCCCAAAACAAATGGTAGTAGACTGTAGCTCTGTAGAGACTAGCCCGCCCCGCCCCGCCCCCCCAAGTGTATGATTTTATACAATACAAGTAAGGACTTCATAATATTCAATTATTCTGATATTGAGATTTCACCAGATATGACCAACTTATTGGCGAAAGGCCACACTTTCGTGCCCATGACACATTTAGATGTGGCCAAGACTTTAATTGACTTGAAACTTTTCAGCCGCATATTAAACCTAGTGGCATTGATGGGCGAACAGATGAACAAAAAGAATGACTATTATGTTTCTAGTGTGTATAATCCACCATTACATCCTCTAATAGCACTCTTTAAACAAATCTGTGAATTGGATCTGCGCACTTGTAACAACAGACCTGATGGGATTAGGGTAGGTAAGGCGTATCATCACAACATTAGTAAAGAAGATAGAGACAATTTAAGGTTCTTACGTCAGGCACCAGACCGTTTCATGAAGCCTGATAAAGGAGGCGGACTGGCTATCATGAACAACAACTATTACTTTAACAGAATGTTGGAAATCCTGGAAGGACACACCTATGTCGAGGTGTCAAGGAATGAACTTAACGGAGCATATAGAAAAGTAAGAACATTCTTAGAGGATCTTTACATCGAGGCAAAAATTGACAAGACATTGTACAACTACTTAGTACAACCAGCACTGAGGATTCCATTTCTTTTTGGAATCCCGAAGGTTCATAAGAGTATTGACTGCCCTCCAAAGTGCCCTTTAGTTGATGCTAGAGGCAGTATCACATACGCATGTGCAAAAGTCATGGATAAAATCCTAAAGAAATATGTTACTCTGGAAACACAAATTTCTAAAGATTATGGTCTTTCCTAGAGTCTATTAACAAGATTGTTTTCAGTGAGGAAGTTCTGTTCCTCACCATTGATGTCAAAGACCTTTACTCATCTATCCCACATGAGGAGGGGATTGAATGGGTCTCTTATATGATGAGGCGACATAGAGCACCAACAGATGAGATACATCTAATAGAAGAATTACTTGACATTGTGTTGTCCTATAATTATGTTATGTATAACATGAAATTTTACCATCAGAAAGTGGGGGTGGCCATGGGCTCCCCTTGTGGGGTCAGCCTAGCCAACTTGGTGATGGCATGCTGGGAAAGAGAGCATGTTTTAAACCACCCACCACTACAACATCAGATTCAATTCTACACATGATTTTTGGACGATATTTTTATTTTGTTCATAGGTAGTGTAGAGAGTTTGCACAATATGCTAGAGACCTTTAACACCAGCTCGAATTTTTTGAAGTTCACATATACTGCGAACAGTGACAGAATATCATATCTCGATGTAGAATTGAGAAAAGACTACCAAAACAAATCCTATGTAGCCAGAATTTTTAGGAAGAATACCTACTCCAACACCTTCCTCCAGTATACCAGTTGTCACCCATCATTTCAGAAGAAATCTGTTGTGAAGGGACAACTGGTGAGGGCCGCTAGGATGGTTACAAGAGAGGTAGACTTTGTAGAAGAATGTGATGTACTTTACACGTTCTTCACACAAAGAGGGTACCCTAGTTCATTTGTTCAAGACATAATTAGGGAAGTCCAACATAAAATAACTATAGGTGTATATACTCCAATTTTGAACTACAACCATGTTGATAGTACAATGGAAAGGACAGTTAAACAACCATTTAGTTCTTATAGTTTTATTTGTACTTTTTCCATAGAATTTAGTGAAGTAGTTACTATTATTTGCAAGAATTGGAAAATTCTGTTGAGAGATGAGCAACTTAGATCTTTTTTTCCCCGAGTTCCCTAAAGTGGTTTTCAGAAGAGGTAGTAACTTGAAGTCAATTTTGGAAACTAACAGTAGAGTATACAGTTACAAAGACGGCATGTATAAGTGTAATATGTGCCGCTTTTGTAAATATATGGATGTAGGCAATAGTTTTGAAATTAGAAACAGAAAATATAAAACAAATGGAAAATTTAACTGCCAAAGTAAACAAGTCGTTTACTTAGCCAAGTGTATTTTGTGTCAATCATTCTATGTCGATAAAACTGACAGAAAACTATGGGAAAGAGTATATGAACACACATACTGTATTAGTAGAAATAAACTTGAAAATGAACTGGCTAGACATATAAACGACTACCCGGGTCACTAGTTCAACGTTAGGGTAATACAACAATTAGATAGTGATGGACAAGGTGGACTTGAGTCAATTAGATTAGAAAAATGTGAACTTATTTGGCAACTAAGGCTTAATGCCTGTCACTTTCCAGGTATTAATGAATTAAGTTCAATAATATGTATATTACATCTTAAGAATTTAGTAAGACAACTAATGGGTAACTTTACGGAGTGGAGGTAAACATATGTATTTACTACTCGTGTCCAACAACAGTAATTATGTCGAGTAGTTCAGTGCAGTGTATTTGTTTAGTTAACATTAGTTATATAGGTGGATATATTTTTAATCCACATTTTTAAATCTTGTAAAGTATTATTGCAACACATATACTATATATATATATATATATATATATATATATATATATATACACAGTTCTAAATAGACTTGTTCACTATGACTAGTAGTGACGGAAGAATGTCAGTAAGATGTCAACCAATGTAGGGAGAGTCTTAGTGAACATGTGAATTTTTATAGTAGTAAACACTTTTTTAGTATATACATATATAGTGGTCCATCCATATTTGAGACGACTTCTAGTACATTTGAGCATCCCTTTTAGTAACTAACCCAACTTGAATAGTTATAAAATATAGGGTTTATTTTTTAAAATGGACATACAATATATACATGTAATGAACAGTCTTGTCCACTACTAATCAGTAGTGACAAACAGAATGTCAGTAGGAGTTCACCTTAGGTAAGGACAGCTCCAGTGAGCATTTGTGAATTCTTTTTTAGTAGTCAACATGTTTTTAGCATACCTACATTCTGGTCCACTCAGTTTTTGAGGTGACTTCTGGCAGATGATAGTACCTTATTTAGTAACGAAGTCAAATCAAACAGTAACAAAATACAGAGTCTATTTATTAAAACGACTACACAACATATAATAAAGATAACGTACTAAAGTACAACATTAACTTAATGTAAGATAGTGAACATCTAGATTACTTACAGTGAGGAATAGTTATTGCTGTACGTGTTGGCATTGTTATTATTGTTACACAATCCAAACGCAGAGCAGCACTCAGTAGAGACGAGGATCCATGCAATAAATATGTATAATCATGAACAAAACACCATATGCGTGATCCTCTAATGGCAATAAAACGCTAGATAAATCCAATGTTCAAAAGACGATGCACACGTTTATGAGCTCAGTAAAACTTTTAATTCCAAAACCAGAGTAAGCGCTTTCGCCAACAGGCTTCTTCGGACTCTTATTACAGGTTAAAAATGAGCTTGTTTAAAAACCATTCCATGATTTGTCATTGGTTCTTATACTCATTATTATTACTAGACGTATCTTAAAGTAATACATACATTGAATACTGAACTATTTAAAATCACAAACTCTTTCAAAAATCCTAATACCTAAAATGTTGCTAACTTAAACACTTAATAGCAAAATTGTGAATATTGTATAACCAAATCAACTATTTACAAAAATTAACAATTGCATAAAGCCCTTTTCGGAACAAACTACAGTTATGTTCTCATTAAAAATAAGAATCCAGTAAGAACAGAAGTTGTATCATAGCTTTCTACAAGACAAAAATCAGAGCATATATTCCAATATTATCAAAATACAGTAGTTGGATATCCAAACATTTAAGCAGCGTCTAACCTTCCTTAATAGACGTTGCCTACTGACTAAGACGTCATTTGATGTTTACAAACCTATAGCACCTCTCTTTAACCAACTTAACTATTCTATGGTCTCATTTTTGAGTCATAATGTCTACTCAAACTTGATGCTGAAACTCCAGTTAATTAATGACAACCTACAGCCTAATAAGTGTGTGATGTATAATAATATTGTAATTTTTATACAAAAAACTATAACCATAAACAAAGAACAGCCATATATACATCTCGGTTATAACAAAACATGAAATGAACAACAATCAATTATACATCTCAAAATTCTGGGGAATTAGTCTAATTAATCTTTAAATATATTATCATAAAAACATTGCTAAGTGTGATTCCCCTTTATTGTCAAGGTAATTACCTTGTTCTGCGTAATCTCCTACTTTTTAAAAAAGGCTTGATTTGTACCTTATCATTGAGACCAGGGGGTCTGTCTGCTCTCCATCTGATAATCCACCTGGTCTCATATTCTAAGGTTCTATTGATCAAGTCTCCTCCTCTAAAACCTTGTAAGACTGTTTGGATCACGTAAAACTTAAAAGTGTGATGCATACCTGCCTGCTTATAATGCCTGGCTAACGCATTGACATCCGAACCCACTCTAATTTGATAATCATGTTCTCTGATGCGTTCCTTAAGTGCTCGGTTGGTCTTACCTATATAATAAGCAGTGCATGAATTACAAGTGGCAACATAAATCACATTCTTACTATCACAATTGGTGTTAGTGCTGAAACTGAAAATACGTCCTGTTGTAGGATGTGTGAAAGTCATTTCTTTGCTGATAAACGCACACTGATTACATCTACCACATGGTACGGTGTTCCTATTCACTGTATTACCATTATATGTGGGGTATCTTGGTCTACATAGTATGCTCTTGAGGTTAGGGTGGTTGGTGGTGAATCACACTTAGCAATGTTTTTATGATAATATATTTAAAGATTAATTAGACTAATTCCCCAGAATTTTGAGATGTAAAATTGATTGTTGTTCATTTCATGTTTTGTTATAACCGAGACGTATATATGGCTGTTCTTTGTTTATGGTTATAGTTTTTTGTATAAAAATTACAATATTATTATACATCACACACTTATTAGGCTGTAGGTTGTCATTAATTAACTGGAGTTTCAGCATCAAGTTTGAGTAGACATTATGACTCAAAAATGAGACCATAGAATAGTTAAGTTGGTTAAAGAGAGGTGCTATAGGTTTGTAAACATCAAATGACGTCTTAGTCAGTAGGCAACGTCTTGTAAGGAAGGTTAGACGCTGCTTAATTGTTTGGATATCCAACTACTGTATTTTGATAATATTGGAATATATGCTCTGATTTTTGTCTTGTAGAAAGCTATGATACAACTTCTGTTCTTACTGGATTCTTATTTTTAATGAGAACATAACTGTAGTTTGTTCCGAAAAGGGCTTTATGCAATTGTTAATTTTTGTAAATAGTTGAATTGGTTATACAATATTCACAATTTTGCTATTTAGTGTTTAAGTTAGCAACATTTTAGGTATTAGGATTTTTGAAAGAGTTTGTGATTTTAAATAGTTCAGTATTCAATGTATGTATTACTTTAAGATACGTCTAGTAATAATAATGAGTATAAGAACCAATGACAAATCATGGAATGGTTTTTAAACAAGCTCATTTTTAACCTGTAATAAGAGTCCGAAGAAGCCTGTTGGCGAAAGCGCTTACTCTGGTTTTGGAATTAAAAGTTTTACTGAGCTCATAAACGTGTGCATCGTCTTTTGAACATTGGATTTATCTAGCGTTTTATTGCCATTAGAGGATCACGCATATGGTGTTTTGTTCATGATTATACATATTTATTGCGTGGATCCTCGTCTCTACTGAGTGCTGCTCTGCGTTTGGATTGTGTATTTATAGAATTTTATTTGTCAGCGCAGCAAGAAGTGAGGATGGCGAACGAGAATAACCCTAACATCGAGTTACCTTATGTTCCTTCCGTTTTGGAACGGGCTAACAGCGTCATGGACAGGTTTCAAGTTTGTGTGACTGGAGAGACAAATTTGCTCTTGGACTTTGATCCTATGGTCGACGGAGACATTGACAGTCAAACTGATGTAAGTAACTCTACTGCAATTAGAGATTTACAAGAGCTAGAGACTGTGTTTATCAAATTGAAAAGACTACAAGTCCAAAGAAATTATTTTGAAGTCTGCTTAATGAAACGCATTATACCGCGTGGGCTTCGCGTTTTAAAAATGCCCACATCCGGCAATTTATTCCCGGACCTCTTGTATCGATGGCAGCAGCTCAATTTAGAGCTTAGCTACAGTTATATGAAACTGCTAATCGAATACCATTTGCCGGAGGAGAACCGACTGAGACTCATGGTGAATAAACTATTTAGTGACTTTAAAAATAAATATGTTGATAATGTGTATACGGAGAGACTCGGAAGAGTCTTAGAAGATGTATTACTTTTAGAAAAACGCTTACTGGATCAGAAAAAGGTTAAAATCACGAGGGATATACGTGATTTTAAAAATAATCACGTTTTCACTTGGCCCAGGGTTGGAAACGTGGCACAACAGGGTAACAATGGGTCGACTCTACTACAAGGGTCTACTAGTAGAATAGGAAGGAATAATGGGTATGAAGAAGTGCATACGGTGTTATCTAACACTAATATAGTCCAGCCAGCCATTAACAATGAGAAACGAACTGTTAACACAACGTTAGTAAGAAATGAGAGTATTGATTCAACTAATGATAGTGGTGTTAATATGAATGCAAGGACTAATGCACGGGATATAGAACTGACGAATAATGTTAGCATGGCTGAAAATTCTGTTTTATCACAAGTTAATGGCGAAACCATTAATTCTGAAGTAGGAGAAGGCCTGACAGGTTGTATTACAGATGTACAGAGATCAGGTGCTGCAGTAGTTAGACCAAAAACAAATAGCATAAATACAACTATGAGTAGATTGCCTGCACCCCTTCCAATAGCCCAAAATCATTTTTTGGAGAAAAGACGTTCGACCAGCAGGGGGAGGCAAAAGAGGAAAGGGTCTGTAGAGGAGCAACAGCAAGGTCCTACATTAAAGAAAATATGGGGGAGACAAAACCATTAGTCATCAATTTATCCAGAAGGGTCTTGGATAAATATGAAGAGCAAGTTTTAAGTAAGGGGTTAGGTTTCATCCCCACTAAGGATAGTGACTTGGTGGACACTATCATAGATACTAAACTCTTCATTCGGAATATACAATTAAAACTTGATTTTGGACAATACAGTGGTCAGATCGAAAACAACAAGTTTAGAGCTAATAGTGTATACGTACCACAACTTCACCCTACAATAGAAGTATTTGGGAATGTTCTAGAGAATGACATTTATAGGTGTTTCCAGGAAAAGAAACCCATTAGACATGGACAAAATTTAAATTATAAGCAAAGGCAAGCGCTGAAAACCTTAAAAGAAGACAGGTCGATTATAATCAGACCAGCTGATAAAGGTGGGCCTGTGGTAGTTATGGATGATATATATTATGATGATAAAATGAAACAAATGCTTGAAAACACACAGACCTACACAAAGATAAACCATGAAGTATTGGTAGAAAAAGTATTCAGTGTATATAATACTTTAGATGACCTTGTCATGTCCTTGCATATAACTCAGCAACCGAATGATTATTTTAAGGTTAAGGACCCTATCATACCAGTCATTCAGGGACTACCCAAAGTTCATAAAAATTATACTGACCCACCCATGAGACCTATTGTGGCAGGTCAAGGATGGGTCACGGAACCACTGTCTATTTACTTGGAGAATGTATTAAGACCCTTAGTTAATGAGAATGAGAAAATACTAAAAGACAGTAAGCAATTTCTACTAGATTTATACTCCCATACAAGACATTTAAAAGATGATCAGCAATACTTCTTAGTTACATTGGACGTTGTCAGCCTTTTCACAGTAATTCCCAATGATATAGGCATTACTTTTATAACAGAGTATTTGAAAGCACATTCAATGTTTACTGAAAAGAAAATAGATCTGATTACACTACTACTTGAAACAATCCTGACTAATAATATCTTTGTATTTCAGGAAGATATTTATTTACAGAAGGATGGCGTAGCTATGGGCACGTCATGTGCCAATAGCTACGCCAACCTAGTCATGGCTAGATGGGAAGATAGATATCTCTATGACAATCCACTATTTGTTGAACATGTAGGCATGTATTGCCGTTTCGTGGATGATCTTTTCCTCTTGTGGTTGGGAGATGAGCATTCTCTCAAGGAATTTGCATCATATTTAGATACAACCACGGGGTTTTTGAAATTCACCATGAGTTTCTCTAATATGAGTATATCGTTTTTAGATGTTGAGGTTTCTAGATTGCCAAATGGCTTGTTGAATACATCTATACATAGAAAGGGGTGCCAAAGAAATAACCTTTTGCATAGGCAAAGCATGCACCCCCGTCATGTATTTAACAATGTTTTAAAAGGACAGTTCATGAGAGTGTCCAGACTGAACCCTGACCAAGGGCATTATGAAGATGGAGTACAGGAAATGAAAGGAAGGTTCTTAGAGAGAGGTTATCATGAGAAAGAAATCACTGAGACCATTCACAAAGTAGACTCCCTAAGGACCAGCAGTGCTAGACCATATTTTATGGAAAATGTAGCACAAACTAATAATGAGATTCCAACTAGGATTGAAGTTAGGGCGAACTTGGCTTTCAGCAGGATGAGTTTAGAAGTGAAAAAAGCCATGAATAGGCACTGGGACATCTTGAAGTCAGATAGAGAGGTTAGTGATATTGTTGGCTCTGCACCACACATAGCTTTTAAGAACCACCCTAACCTCAAGAGCATACTATGCAGACCAAGATACCCCACATATAATGGTAGTACAGTGAATAGGAACACCGTACCATGTGGTAGATGTAATCAGTGTGCGTTTATCAGCAAAGAAATGACTTTCACACATCCTACAACAGGACGTATTTTCAATTTCAGTACTAACACCAATTGTGATAGTAAGAATGTGATTTATGTTGCCACTTGTAATTCATGCACTGCTTATTATATAGGTAAGACCAACCGAGCACTTAAGGAACGCATCAGAGAACATGATTATCAAATTAGAGTGGGTTCGGATGTCAATGCGTTAGCCAGGCATTATAAGCAGGCAGGTATGCATCACACTTTTAAGTTTTACGTAATCCAAACAGTCTTACAAGGTTTTAGAGGAGGAGACTTGATCAATAGAACCTTAGAATATGAGACCAGGTGGATTATCAGATGGAGAGCAGACAGACCCCCTGGTCTCAATGATAAGGTACAAATCAAGCCTTTTTTAAAAAGTAGGAGATTACGCAGAACAAGGTAATTACCTTGACAATAAAGGGGAATCACATTTAGCAATGTTTTTATGATAATATATTTAAAGTTTAATTAGACTAATTCCCCAGAATTTTGAGATGTAAAATTGATTGTTGTTCATTTCATGTTTTGTTATAACCGAGATGTATATATGGCTGTTCTTTGTTTATGGTTATAGTTTTTTGTATAAAAATCACAATATTATTACACATCACACACTTATTAGGTTGTAGGTTGTCATTAATTAACTGGAGTTTCAGTATCAAGTTTGAGTAGACATCACGACTCAAAAATGAGACCATAGAATAGTTAAGTTGGTTAAAGAGAGGTGCTATAGGTTTGTAAACATCAAATGACGTCTTAGTCAGTAGGCAACGTCTTGTAAGGAAGGTTAGACGCTGCTTAAATGTTTGGATATCCAACTACTGTATTTTAATAATATTGGAATATATGCTCTGATTTTTGTCTTGTAGAAAGCTATGATACAACTTCTGTTCTTACTGGATTCTTATTTTTAATGAGAACATAACTGTAGTTTGTTCCGAAAAGGGCTTTATGCAATTGTTAATTTTTGTAAATAGTTGATTTGGTTATACAATATTCACAATTTTGCTATTAAGTGTTTAAGTTAGCAACATTTTAGGTATTAGGATTTTTGAAAGAGTTTGTGATTTTAAATAGTTCAGTATTCAATGTATGTATTACTTTAAGATACGTCTAGTAATAATAATGAGTATAAGAACCAATGACAAATCATGGAATGGTTTTTAAACAAGCTCATTTTTAACCTGTAATAAGAGTCCGAAGAAGCCTGTTGGCGAAAGCGCTTACTCTGGTTTTGGAATTAAAAGTTTTACTGAGCTCATAAACGTGTGCATCGTCTTTTGAACATTGGATTTATCTAGCGTTTTATTGCCATTAGAGGATCACGCATATGGTGTTTTGTTCATGATTGTTATTATTGTGTCTTTAGATCTTAGTCAGAGACAATTTAGTTTTATTGTAGTTGTCATGCAAGTGACTTTGAGCGCTCACAGTGTGTTAATGTTTTTTAAAAAAGATTTAACGTTTTATTTAAACTGTTTTAACACCTGAATCCCAACATACGCAGGTTTTAATTTACAACAAATTGAACCATTCTTTGAGAAAAAGTAATGAATGGTTTTAGTGGTGGTCAGGTCAGAAATGCTTGGAGCTATGTAAAGTTATGTTTGAGCTACGAGTCTTGTAAAAAACAAAAGAACTACAATGTATCTTTAAATTGTGGAAGAATGAATTGACGGTGAACAGGTTTAACTAATAACCGTGCTGTAGTAGTACAACATGTGACCTAATTACATGGTTAGGAGGAACGTTTAGTAGCTTATATAATCTGTTGTTTTCTCTTAGTGACTGTTATGTATCTGAAGAAGCTGAGTATAGCATACTTGACGAAGACTGAATATTTTAAAGAACGCTTAATAAACTATCACTTTTCATATGTTTGCAAGGCTGTTCTTTGTAATTACGAGTCAGCCCACAAGTTTCGTTGGATTCTGTTTTGGTTCTTGACTTGTTAATTTCAGCCGTTTTTCTAGTTTGTTTCGTTTGTGTGGAAAGGGTCCATTCCTGACATGGTATTAGCAACCCAAAAGATTTGGAGAAATTAAAAAAGAGAAATCTGTAGAGTTACCATTAGCTAAAATGCTTAGTTCCTTTCAATGTTGAGGAGTGATAGGCCAGTGAGTTCTTATATGACAGAGCAATGGATGGCACAGGATGAAATTGAAGAGAATGGGCCAGAGGAAGATGTGACAGAACTTTCTACAGAATGCCCGCAGAAAATGGAAAACAAAAAATGTACCCTCGGTTTAGAAGAAACCGAGCTAAGAGAAGAGTTGCTTGACTTAATAGACATACATAGACATATTAAGATCAAAGAAAGAAATAGACTGCAGAAGGTCAATAAAACCCAAAAAAGTCAGAAGTCTGCAAATGAACACAATAATTAGGACTGTCCATTCCTGTGATGGTATTAGAAACCCAAACGATTTGGAGAAATTAAAAAAGTGAAATCTGTAGTTACCATTAGCTAAAATGCTTAGTTCCTTTCAGACATCACTGCAGCACAGGAATTTTGTTAAGAAGTCTTCAGATTTTGCCAGTTATTCATTGCTGAGTCAGACTTATAGGAGCAATCCTTAAAATCAGACTGCAGATCCTGTGAATTTTCTCTTTTCTGTACTCAAACTATGGTATTCAACAGTAAGGAGCTGGATTGAGTAGTATGTGGAGTAAATGGCAGAATTTACCAAGTAAGGGAGAGGGAAAAAACAGTGCAGAGGAAATGCATAATTTTTTTTTTCAATTATTCTGATTACTACATACAGAAATTCTGCCAAAGGACCCTTTCTACCTTGACTTGAAATCGAGGCAAGTGAATCATATGCAATGCTACAAATATTAAAAAAAATACATGAATATTTAGTAACATAAATGGCACAATTAAACAAGCAAACATCCAAAATGTGTCCTGATACCCATTTTCATATGGGTCTGTATTATATCACCGAAGTCTGCAAACAGCGAATACCACTTGAGCGACACCAACTGAGCGAAGAACAGGAATATCGAAACAGGGAAAAAAAACTAAGACAGGCAAACTGTCATAAAGTGTTTTATGCAGGGGGCACCCTCCACACCCCCACTACTTAAATATACCAACTCCGAGATCGCACTACATTGAAGTAAAGGGAAGGATTCCCTATGGTGATTTCCATTTATTCATTCGATATTTCCTGTTTTTGCACAGTTGGTGTCGCCCAACTGGTGTTCACTCATAGCAGACTTCGGTGATATAATATAGACCCTTTTCATACATGTAAAGGCTGTTCAAACAAGCCTGTTAATATGGCACAGAGAACGGTTTAATTTGAATTAAAATTTATTTTTCAAGGGAAGAGTTTCTAGCAACACCAGTCGCCCAACTGGTGTTCACTCTTAGCGGACTTCGATGATATAATATAGACCCTTTTCATACATGGAAAGGCTGTTCAAACAACTCTGTTAATATGGCACAGAGAACAGTTTAATTTGAATTAAAATTTGTTTTTCAAGGGAAGAGTTTCTAGCAACACACTTGTCAGAGTTTTAGCTCAGTGCATATTAGAAGAGCAGCAAAATTAAATGAACTTATAACTGCATAGAATAACTGTAGCAAGATTTTATTTTTTAGTTTTTAATCAGTTCTATGACTGTTCTTACAGCCCTAGATTTCAGTGTCTTTATGACAATAAACTACTGAGGTAAGATCAGTGAAAACTATGCATACAGCGTCATGGTAAGAGTGCACTGCGGCCTACAGGGAAGAAATTCATTAAACTTGTCTTCCTATCAAGTGCACTACACCATTCTAAAGATTTTTCAGAAAAGTAAATACATTAAGGAGATCTGTGTGGGAGCATAAGGAGGTACTCGCAAAGCAGCACTTCTGATAAAGTAAACTGGGCAATGATCTTTGAAGTGGAAAATGGTAAATTGCTCCAGAAAGAGGAGGATGCATTTTAATGCCTAGTTATCACAAAAAGACTGAACAATGTCAGATAGTGATTTTGTGTGTACCAGCAAAGAAAAAATCGACAAGGATTTTTGCTACTAGCCATTTCTATGTTTCTAATGTTATTTGTAACACTCAGGTTACAAAACAACAAAATGACAAGTACTGAACAAGTGAAAGGAGCACCCATAGTCTTCTAGAAGGAACAGACACGTTCAAGAGTGAGCTGACACTACTTGCAAAAAAATTGAAGATGTTATAAATTCTTTTCTTGTCTACAGGGAAGTATTGCGGGGATACCTTTAAAGGAACAAGTCCCCCTCCAGTCTGGATTCTCCTATCTGACCTAGAAGTCATGCAAGACTTGAGTCCAGCTGCATGTTGATATGCAGAAGGAATCGTGTTGTAGCTGTAAGCTTCCATAGATAATGTAAATACCAAAACCCTTATAAGATAGGAACAATCCTGTTGCAGACTGGATACAGATTCATATTCATTCTAAACTAGAATGTGGACGTAGCAGTATCAGAGGGATCACAACACTGCAACCATGATGAAGCAGCTATAGTGATAACAGAGTTCCAGATGTGTACCCACTCTCCTGAAGAATTAAGGTTGTTGGATGCTGCTCAAAGTGCAAGGCTTTCCTGAAATGCTTTGATAAATCACTGAAAACTGCTTAGCAATGGTATTAATAGTTGCTTTGATGCAATCATCTCAAGGAGGACAGACTTGTCAATGAAATAGACGCTCCTGCAACAAAAATCTACTCCAGGTCGTCAAAGCCAAAAAATCACCGGATGAAGCACTTTTTTCCTGTGCTATATCCAAGCTCTGGAACAACCTTCCCATTGCCATAACTACCCTTCCTTCCTACAGTCTTTTCAAGACTGCACTTAAATCCCACCTAATTTCTCACTGGCTTTGTCCTTGTCCAAACCCTGACTAATACCCCCCCCACTTCAACCCTTCTCTCCTTTCCCAGATTTAGAGAGTATCCTCTCTATCGCTATAAAACTGAACTAAAGATTACTCACTGTTTGTTAACCCTTCCAGGAATTAGTTATCTTTTAGTCTATTATTATTGTTATCTAGTCACTGTCTAGAACATTTGTAGCACCGTGTTTTACTTCTTATTTCTCAATGATTGTAATTAGAGCTTACTACTCAGTTGTACTGATTTTGCTCCTGTATTACTCCATGTCATGATCACTTCTACTGTATACATACCTTTATTGTTATTGTTTTCCCATCTACCATGTCTTTCTGTGGAGCTTTTCTCCTTTGGCCTCCACTGAAAAAGGACCTGTGTCCAGTCGGAATTTCCCGGTAAACAAATATAAATAAATAAATAAATAATAAATAAATAAATAAATAAATAAATAAATAAATAAATAAATAAATAATAGTGATGTAGGGTGTACACTGTCATAGAAGCAGAATGTTTCAACAGAAGCTTGAGAGTCAGCTGATCAAGTCACCAAGAATCAGTGTTTGCCACTTAAAGCTAAAAACATGTCAGGATGAAGTCTAGCATGGTGTCCAATAGCTCTTATAATACAAAGTTATGGAATTTGATGGGAATATTTAATGCTATATGAAAATATGGGGAGGTGCTGTTGTGAGTAAAGAATACGTGTAAGTGCAGAAGGGATGGAAGACTCAAATTTTATTAAAGCATCTCACAGGACTGAAGATGAGACAGGAAAACATATGTTAGTTGAGGGTGAAGAAAAGTAGGACTATTTGTGTGAGTTAAAATGGTAGAACTGATTTGACTTGCTGAAGGCAACTTGGGTGTTTCCTCAGCAATGTTGTCACTACCTGATGGAGTTTGAATTATGAAAGCACAAGCACTGTTAAAGTTGCGGCAAGCAGGAAGAAAGCTTACTGCAGCTGGGAGAGTGTTATCTGAACAGTAATATTTAGAGCAGACCATGTAGCTACCCATATGTTGACACAATGCATGCAAGTGTAAAATTATGAAATTTAAATTGCTCCCTGCTTTGTTAAAGCTATTCAGAAAGGGAAGTTTTGGCATCCTGATATGTTGTTTGAGAAAAACTGAAAGTGAGACTGATGCATTTACAGATGGCATAGACAGGAAAAATATGCTACTGAATCAGAGACAGCAGACAAAACACCAGTGTCTCACAAACACAGCCCATAAGGGATAACAATAAACTCATACAGCCCATAAAGCACAACATTAAACCAAACATACTAGTCATTGGCAACTCAATTGTGAGACACACTGATGTTCCCCTCACCAGGCTCAACAAGGAGAAGACCATGGTCAGTTGTCTGTCATGTGCCAGAATCCACCACATCACGCATTAACTTAAGCCTCTGCTCAACAGGTTCAAGTATGACTCTGTCATTGTCATGTTGGTGTGAATGACTTGAGATGTACCTCCCTGGACTATATGAAGAGAGACACAATTGAGCTGTTAGATTATGTGTCCCAGGCAGGTATGATCTTAGCCCTAAGCAGCATCTTACCTTCACCAAGAATGATACCACAAAACCAACAAAAAATAATTTACTTCAACAATTGGCTTAGTTTTTGGTGTCATTCCAAGTGGATTCAGTATCTGTCTGCCTGGGATGACATGGTTGACAGGCCTCAATGCTTTGCCAGAGATGGCCTCTACTTGTCACCCCTGGGATTCAGGATTCTGGACAAGGCTCTTGCCTTCCCCATTGTGCCTTTTTTAGGCAATGTTCTACAGACAGATCTTCCAACATAAAAGATCTGTCAAAAAGCAAAGTGAAGGTCATGCTGCTTAACACTAGGAGCCTTAACCTGAAAATGCACTCATTGGAGGCTGTCTCCACACTGAAAGATGCCAACATCTGGTTCAAGGCTGCAAAGAGCACCCCTGCCTTATCAGGCTATACCTCATTCCACACATTCTGAGCCTAAAATGAGGTTGGGAAGACTAAGGGTGGTGAAGTTTCTATTTTCATTAAAGATAAGCACACCTCCAGACAGGTTTGCCAGCATGATGCAGTAAAACTTCCCCAGGTGCAATTGACAATTCACCCATCCAAGTTATAGCCAGCTATAGTCCCCCTCCATGACTTAGGACACCTACTCCCCCTACCTGGACCTACTTGAGTCCATCAAGGTACCCCCTAACACCCTGATCCTTGGTGACTTCAACTATCCCACCATAAACTGGGTGAACTATTCCTGCTTTAATACACTCACCCAGCGATTCCTTGACTTCATCAATTCTCATCCCCCACAAGGGGAGAAAGCATTTTAGACTTGGTTCTCACCAACATGGGTGATTGCTGCACCACCCCCATAGTAAGTTCTTCCCTGGTGAGATCAGACATTCGGTCTGTCTCATTTGAAGTGTCTACCCCATCTAACCCCCACCCCCAGCCATAACCAGGCTAAAAAACTTCTCAAAAGCTGACTACAACCTTCTAAGGGAGGGTATCAGTAGCTTCACACCACTGACCCCCTCAGATGATGCTGACAAATATGCTGAACAGTATGTCAGTGCAGTATCTAAGCACCTGTACAACTGCATGGACTCAGCCATACCGAACAGAACTGAAACCTGCTCCTCAAGGAAACACAAACCTATGTGGTGGACATCCTCTATCAGCAGGCTTTACAACAAAAGGAATAAACTGTTGTCTAAGGGGAAAAAGGCACAAATTCCCAAATGGAAAAACTCCTTCTTTAGCCTCAACAAGCAAATTAGATCACTAGTGAAAACCTCCAAAGCCAATTATGAATTGAAACTAGTCTCTGAAACAAAGGCTAACCACAAAGCCTTTTTCAGTTACATCAGAAACCTCCATGGCAAAGCCCAGGTTTGTTCCGAATTAGTTCTTAACAGTGCCACTTTCACTGATCCTGTTAACTTAGCCAACCTGCTAGCAGATAGGCTCAGCACTAACTTCACCCCTGTCTCCCCCAAAGGCCCATTCGACATCCACAATACTTGCCCCGCACCTCACATCTTTGTAAATCAAGTGTTAAAGGCCCTATCCAAGGCAAAGAACACAGCTTCCATGGGACCAGATAGCACCCCAGCTGTATTCTGCAACATCTCCAGCAAGAACTAGCCTCACCATTGAGCACACAGTTCAACCATAGCCTAAGTACAGGCTTCATTCCAGCAGAGTGAAAAACTGCCATTGTCATCCCTTTGCACAAATGTGGTGCCAATACTAACCCTGGAAACTATTGCTGCATTAGCTTGACAAGTCTGATCTGTAGGGTCATGGAGCATAGTATTATGGACCTCATAAACAAGAACATAGACAATCTCCAAGCACTTGAACCCACTCAGTTCAGATTCATTAAGGGCAGATCTTGCCTGTTGAACCTGGTTGACTTTTTTGAGACTGTCACCAAGGCACTGGATGAGGCAAAAGTCAGTACATACAGCTTACCTTGACTTAGCCAACCCCTTTGACACAATCCCCCGCTCAGGCATCATCAAAAAGCTAACACAACTTGTCATAAATCCCTATCTCATCAGGTGGGTGGCCAACTGGCTCACTGATAGGATCCACAAGATCAAAATAGGTGCCACCACCTCTGACAGCAGACCTGTCACTAGTGGTGTCCCAAGAGATCTATCCTGGGACCCCTATTGCTTGCATCTACATCTCAGAGGTTCAGGCAAAGACAAAAGGCCTGTGGCTGACCAAGTTTATGGATGACTGTAAGTTGGGTGCTGTCATTGACTCCCCAAATGATGTTAACATTCTTCAAGAGGGACTCATAGATGACTGGTGCCAAAGTCATGGCCTTAAGTTAAATGCAAAAAACTGTATCATCATACCATTTGGCAAAACACGGTCCCTACTGATTACCACATTAATGGCAACTCCCTAACAACACAACCTGTGGTGAGAGACCTGGGTATACAAGTTGACAACAATCGCACATTTAACTATCATGTAGCGGCAATGGTCAGAAAAGCCTTTTACTTGGTTTATCTCATAAGTAAAGAGATTGCATCCAGCAAAAAGGAGGTTATTACCTCTCACTACTCCTCCCTCATTAGGCCAGTAATTGAGTACAATGCCCCATTTGGTATGTACCTCTCTAAACACCTGCACCAACTGGAAAGGCCACAGAAATACATCACAAAGAGAATCCATGGCCTCCAATAATCCATGTTATCTGTGGACAAGCTCAAATCACCATCACTCTACTCTGTATTGTACAGATCGTTCAGAAGTGATTTGTGTCTCACCTACAAGGCAATCTCAGACCCTGCTCTACTAGAGATGCTCCATATCATTAAGGCTAATTCTTCGCATAGTACCTGATCAAAAGCCTTAAATCTAATATTTGACATTAACAAAACCTGCTGGAGAGACAGGTTTGTCTCACAGAGGCTGCCCCGTCAAAGTAGGTCACTGACCGTCTTCAAGTGCAACCTTGATAAGTGGATGAGTAACCACAAATTTGTCCAGGGGTTCCACCTGTGTCCCTCATTGACAGGGGCAACAGGTGCTGATTGGGGTTTCTTTTGTGGGATTAAACTCTTGGTTAGGCTTGTAAGGGCCCCAGAGCCATTAGCCTAGTAATCTCCTATGATCATATGATCAGTACTTGGAGGGTGGAGTTTCAAATGTTTCTCTACTACAGTTGATTGTTTTCAATTTTCAAACATTGAAATATATTACTGATAACAAAGGTCAGCCCTTTAGATGTTGTCAGTATTATGTAATAGAATAATGCAGTTATATTGAGAAAGGCAGTCAGACCCAATGCAAAACTATTTAATAAAGGCTAATTTGAATTTAAGGCACCCTTAAATAAGGATAGAAGTTTAAAGACTTAATAATCTTATAGGAACCCCTACTTCCTATATAACATTTCTAATGTAGAAAAAAGCTGGTAAGTCTGAAAGTGAAAACTGGATAGTAGCTAGAGATAATGTGGTACATTTAAGGACAGAGCACAAAAGGGAAAAATGACAAGAAAAATATGATAGACTGACCAGGTAGAACAAAGTGCTGATGGTGGTAATTTTAGAGTGCTTGAGTTGTTTGGTCCTTCAGTTCAAGTACAAATGTGTGGAAAGATTTGTATGGTAACCCTCGCCCAACACAAAAGTAAACGTTTTAATTTCCAGTCCTTATGTTTTATAAACTTAGAAAGTTCTAAAAAACTGTATATCATTTCCAGGTATAGGATTGCATTGTCTTCATTCATTTTAGGATGTCGATGGGAAATAAAGGCGATGAAGGTGTACAAACAGCACAATGAAATAGGCTATAATACAAAGTAAACAATGTAACTGAAGTTTACATGTGGTAATTAAACTGATATTATGTTAGTTAAAGAGAACATGTCTTAGGCTGTATGCAAGGATAATTGTCCCCATTCCATTGCAAACGTTTCCTGGAATTCATCAATTCCAATGCCCTGGACCAGCTCATTCTGACCCCCACTACAGGAAGCAACATCACTGGCCTGGTTATTACTAACATGGCCGACCATTAATCTACACCAGTAGTCAATCCCTCCCTGGTCAGATATGACCATAAACTAATCACCATGGAAATCCACATCTCACCCACACACCCCGCAAAGATAACCACCTTGAAAAACTTCTTCGAAGCTAACTTTGGGCTTGTAAAAACAGAGGTTGCTAACTTCACGGCACCCATCCCAATGGAAAATAGCTGTATGACTGTCGAATCATACACCAATGCACTATACGAACATGTACATAAATGCATGGAACTAGCCATACCCAACAGAACCAAGATGCTCTCCTCCCAAAAAAGGAAGCCAATCTGGTGGTCCCCTGCCATTAATAAACTCTACAACAGAAAGAAGAAACTGTTGCAGAAAAAGGTGAAGTCCTAAGACTGGAAAAACTACCTTATTAGCTTCAACAAAAAGTTGAGATCCCTTTTTAATTCTTCTTAACCCAGCTATGAAGGCAGAATTGCATCAGACACTAAAAACAATCACAAGGCCTTCTATAGTTATATTAAGAACCTCCACGGCAATACCCAGATTTGCTCTGAGTTACTGCACAATGGTACTTCCTATACTAAGCCAACAGATATTGCCAACATACTGACCGACAGATTCAGTGCCAACTTTACCTCTCTCCCCCCCCCCCAAATGACTAATCACAATACTGGAAGAATGTCAGGCACCCAGCATTACTGCAGCACAGGTTAAAGCTTCATTGTCCAAGGCCAAGAATACGACTTCCATGGGACCCAATAATATCCCTGGCTCTGTTCTACATGAACTACAAAGTGAACAGGCACCACATCTGTGTGCCCTGCTCAGTCACAGCCTCACCTCAGGCTTTGTCCCTACTGAATGGCACACTGTTACAGTCATCCCTCTCCATAAATGGTGAGTAACTACAGACCCTGGAAATTATCACCTCATTAGCCTGACAAGTCTGATATGTAAAACTATGGAGTGCATCATCATGGACCTGATTAACAAAGATATAGGAAATCTCCAAACTCTAAACCCCACACAATTTGGCTTTGTGAAAGGGAGATCATGCCTGCTCAACCTGGTTGACTTCTTTGAGTCAGTCACCAGGGCTGTGGATGAAGGTAAGGCAGTGCATACAGCCTACCTCAATCTGGCCAAGGCCTTTGATACCATTCCTCACTCAGGAATTATTGAAAAGCTCAGCAAACTAGGCATCAACCCCTATATCACTAGGTGAGTTGCAAATTGGCTCACAGATAGAACACACAGTGTGAAAGTAGTAGACTCCAAGTCAGACTGCCAATCAGTCATGAGTGGAGTCCCACAGGGATCAGTCCTGGGTCCTCTCCTGTTTGGCATTTACTTCTTAGAAGTCCAGGCCAACACAAATGGACTCTGGCTGATCAAGTTTGCAGAAGACTGCAAGCTAGGAGCCATTATTAACTCCCCAAGTGATGCAGACATCCTACAGAAAGGCCTCACTGAGAACAATGACTGGTGTCAAAACCATGGCCTTAAGCTTAATGCCAAAAAATGTGTTGTCATCCCTTTTGGTAAAAACTCAGTTCCCGCTAATTACCACATTGATGGGAGCCCACTGAACACTGAAGGCATTATAAGAGATCTGGGGATGCAGGTTGACAGCAACCTCTCCTTCGACCACCATATTGCCACTGTGGTCAGTAAGTCCTTCTATATGGCACATCTCATTACCAAGGATTTTGCAACCAAAAAGAAAGAGGTCATTGTCTCTCTCTACTCTTCCCTCATTAGACCAATCATTGAATATAAAGCCCCATTTGGCATGTACCTCACTAGACACCTGCAACAGCTGTACCTCATGAAGAGGATCCTAGGCATTCAAAATATGTCATACACGGACAGACTCAAAAGACTTCAGCTATTTTCTGTCTCATATCACCTACTTAGAAGTCATCTTTGCTTGACTTACAAAGCCATGTCTGACCCAGCTCTGTTAGAAATGCTACATCTAAAGAAATTCCAATCCCTCCATACCACATGCTCCAGAGACCTAAACCTCATTACCATAATCAACAGAACGTGCCAGAGGGACAGGTTCCTCACCCAGAGAATGCCCATGCTCTACAATAGACTTCCCATACATGTCAAGCAGAGAACTTCGCTGTCCCTCTTCAAGAGAAATCTTGATGAGTGGTCGGGTAATAAAAAGTTCACCCCGGGGATCACTCCAGTGGCCCTACTTGATAGAGGCACTGGGAACTAATGTTGGGTGGTACAATACCAATGCACTTCTATCGGCTAGGCTTGTAAATGGTCCAGGGCACCTATGAACCTATAAGACACTATTGACATTACTGAATGTAGAATAAAGTGAATTGGTGGAAATGTCATAAGGAAGTAATCTTCTATAAAAGCATTGGGAGGGAATAACTTGTAAAGACTGCCTCTGAGGAAAGTAGGGATAAGGAAGTGTGAAAGACTTGATGTCTGGGAATTAAATTCACAAAGTTTAACGTGACAGACGTTTCTGCAAATGGAAAAAGTCTTACAGGAAGCTAGTTTGTCCAACTGTAACAGACCAAACTTCTAGAACAGCATGTCTGTTATTTGAAAGAACAACAGCTGGCAAGTCAGGTTGCAGCAAGCCATCATTTGTCCTTGGCAGGTCAGTTCGAACTCAGGTTTCAGAGTGGGAGGTGGGAAATGGTTAGGGACAGGATGGGTCAGGAAGGTTAAGGTGGGTTGGGCTGTTCTTAGAGGGAATTGAAAAGGCTGGGAACAAAGGGATCATTCTTTTCAATCTATAGGGGTACCAGAAGTAATGGGTATAGTAGAGGACCCGATAAATAGATACCAGATATTGATACTTCATTAGCAGATTCCCTTTTCTCTTTTACAGTGGCCATGGATATGGTTGCTGTCTCCAAATGCAAAACCTACTCCAGACTGAGTGCCAGATCAGTTATGGGTTTTATGTGTAGATGAGAATGGTGGCTAGAGTGTAATGCCCTCAGTGGAAGGGCAAGAATAAGTTATAATAAATGTATACAGCAACTTTTTCCAGACCATATTATCCAAAGGCTGTGAACCAGCATACCCAATTCTACCTCTCCAAATCAGGGCTTACATTTTTATAATGAAGAAAAGAGGGTGGAGTTTTATCAGCCTTGAACTGGTTTCATCAGGCTTTAGGGTCAGTGTTTAAAGCCTGGGGGAGGCAAACAGCCAAGATGCTTGACAAGATGTACCCCATAGGCCCAGCAATACTTCTCAAAGTATGGCTTACCATTTACCAGTTTTGTTTTTTCTTTTTGTTTTTCTTTATATGAAGTAGCACTATTTTGGACTGCTTTTCTGCTGTTTCTTGTGGGGCAGTTAAAGGCAGAAATTATTCAACTGAGCAAGAAGAAAGGTCAAGGAGAATTTTACCTTTGGCAAGTACATGTGTTGGGCGAAGACATTTGAGTTTATGGAATGAAATCCAAAATAGACTAAGAAAGGAAGGGTCAGTGGGTAAGAGTGGTTACCCCAAAATATTTTGGAATAGAAGTTGACTACAGTATGTTGGAGTGCCATAAACATAGTGGTATGTTAGATGGTCCATTATTTTGTCATCAGCAAGGTGATCCTCTTACACAGTATCATGTGGGCAGTTTTAGTGGATGCTGTTAATTTGTGCAGCTTAGACACAGCTATGCATTGCATTCTTTTCAATAGGAACAGCTTCATATGCACACAGAATGGGGCATCACAGGCTGACATTAAGAGGCTGGGCAGGTGAAGTCCAATGGTAATAAAAGGTATGTGAGATATAAATGACTTTAACTCTTGTTTTTTTGTGTTTCAGCCCACACATCATCAGATCAGATGTACATTTGGATAGTTGGTCATTCTTTATTTGGAGGCTGCATCACTGGGTCCAGGACAGGGTGGTCTTATCCTTCCAAAGAGGAAATCAAGTTTCTTATGATACAGTCTGGTTTGGGGTATCAGGAATGCAGTGGCATCAACTTAGGGCAGTATTACAACAAGCAGCAAGAAATGGTAAACCTCCTATGGCCATGGTGTTGCACTTGGGGGTAATGATATTTTCCAGTGTACATTAAAAGAATTAGTTGGTTTGATGGTACAAGAGGCAAATTGCATGCATGAATGCTGTCCGCAGGCTATTATCTGTAGGTCAGAAGTTGTACAGAGAAGGTGGGGGGGGGTTAAGCCATTGAATCAGTGGTAAGAATGAGACAGAGAATTAATAATACCCTGGATAAGTTGCTAATGGACATTAATGGGTTATATAAAATTTCCACACCCTGGCATTTGGGTCTGGTAGACAGACAGGTACATTGGGGATGAGGGTCATTTGTATGAAGATGGTATGCAAGTCTTTATAAGGAATTGCAAGTGGGTTTAGTACTGAAGGGCCTACACTTAAAGTAGTTTGAGATGTTCTTGGCGGTAGGGAGAAATATTCCTCCCTTCTGTGGCAGAAGGCAGGAAGGGTAAGGGAGGCCAAGGTAAGTGTAGGTGGGGGGGGGTGGTGTCAGGACTCTTTAGCTGGACCTTCCACAGGCTAGATAGCCCTGAGGGATTGTTGCCAGAGGACTTATCAGCCTGGCAAAGGCTCCTTGGCAGATTGTAATGTGGCCCAGAGGAATTGTGAAGAATTGTGAAAAACGTTATTATGGTGTGGGTATGGTGAATCAGAAGGGCCAAATATCGACAGTGCCGTCTGTTGTCCTAAAGGTTTAGGGCAATGCTATGAAATAAAGAAATGGCCTCCATGACATTCCTGCCTTGTGCACATCTCAAAATAATTAGCTTCAATTAGAAAATGTCATTGGCAGTAAATGGCAATAAACACATGACTGTGGCCATTTAATCCACCTGATGCCTCTGTATTTTTATTAAATATGTAACTTTGATTAAAGTTTGATTTACTAAATATACAACTTTGATGCAGATATGATGGTGGTGACGCAGAAGGATTTGCAGTGTACTGAATTGGTTTTATGAATGTGGTTCAATGGCAATGATATAAAATTATTAAAGATGAAATGAAAGATGAAATTATAATATAAATGTGGTACATGAGTTAACATCATGTGTTGCATCAACAGTCAAGGGAAGGTATTTGATAAAGTATGGATAGTGGTTTGCTATTTTAGTAAAGGCAGGTAGAGCGGTACCAATCTTGGACAAAAACAAGGATGCTCTGAGTTCCTATTTATGTAGTGCTAGAAGAGGTTATGTTGCTGACAAAAGAAAGAGCACCTGGACAACAGAGTTTTCTTAGGGAGGCTTCATCTAGGCTCAAAGTATTAATGTTTCAGAAGGGATTACTAATTGTATGCAGCTTAACAGACCACACATTAAGCTGTGTGTCTTATTACAGGCACAGGCCACAGAACATTGTACAATAAAAGGCACAATTTGAAGTGCTAAAATTACAAATATTGAACCATGCTATAAACCTCAGAGATGCCAAAGCTGTAGTGTGAATGGAAAAATACAACTTTATTGAGATTAAGAACTTGCATTGGATGACCTGGCCCATTTTAATCCATAATTGCCTGCTATCTTCCACCTGTAATGGTTCATCTTACTGAATCTGTACTTAACCTGAACATTCAGTTCAAGACAGACAGCAATCCAAACAGAAAATGCTTATGAGATTTTTTATTCAATACAAATCCAGAAACACTGCACAATGAAATAGGAGTCCTTCTAAGGGGTTGCATTACTATGCAGAGAAATAAGAGTGTTTACAAATACATTTTCAAATATAATGCAGAATACTGTTATAGGCAATTGGTCTAAAAGGCAGTCAATATACAAAGGTGCAGTGCAAAGTACAATTGTGCAAAATGCTACCATGATAGTGGATGTCCTTTTCACTGTTGTAGTTTACCACCTTTTGGATCGCCCAAAGTCTGGCCAGTATACCAAACCCTTTATTTTCTAGGAGCAGATGTATGCTCCTCGCACAAGCATAGGGCATAAAGGTGATGTATATACTCTCTCAATCCATAGCTAATGTACCGCAGGAGAACTAGGACCCCCAGTGGAAAGGAGGACATGTACATCAAGAAAAAGGAAGGGAAGAGAAATGTATAGGCCAGAAAGAAAACCACCACTCATCTCATCTGGGAGATTACAAAAGCTACTTTCAAGGAAGGGAGAAGGTGGCAGGAAGAGAGTCTATCATTTGAACAGTTTGGATCCTGTGGCCAAGAAAGATGTGATCGTAAGATGGAATCAACATTGACGTCTGAACCCCAGGCAGACCTCTCAACCATACCAAATTTCTCATTTTTTACCAGTTTTGAGGTCCAAATTAATGGGGTGCCACAATTCCAGAGTGGCACCCCTTAATTTCCAATTTTCCCACCTCTGATTTTCCTGGTCTCATACAGTCACTCCTCACGCTTCTCGCACGCTGCAACAGCACGTCTAGGATAGGGAATAAAGAGAGAGAGAAGGGCGGGCAGATAAAGAAGTGGCAGGCAGAACAGTTTGAAACTTTGAACACTCCAATCAGAAGTTGAACAACCAAGGGAACTGAAACGGGCTCAGAGCTGTGTTTTGCAACTTGTAGCGGTCAACTGAAGATTAGCAGAGGAGACTATAATAGCAGCAGTGTCAGTGTGTGTTTTTTTTATTATTTAAAGTGTGTGTGTGTGTGTGTGTGTGTGTGTGTGTGTGTGTGTGTGTGTGTGTGTGTGTGTGTGTGTGTGTGTGTGTGTGTGTGTGTGTACTGTTAGTGTTACTTCTGGGCTCAGATCAGCAAAACAAGAGCAAGAAAAGTTCAAGAACACAACAACACAAGTGTAATGGACTTGGAGCTGTGCGACGGTGATTAATCATTCATCATCATGAAAAAATGTATCTCTTCTTCTTCTGCTGCTGCTGCTGGTTCTTCCCCTGGCTCCTCCACCACCAGCAGGTAAAAAAATAAAATAATTAAAAAGCTGAAAAAGAGAAGTAGTACACAACAACTTGAGCTAAAGACAGATACAGAGAAAGAGAAGTTGAGAACAGTGTGCCACCTCGGAGGTTAAATGAGAGGGAGGGAGGGAGGGAGGCAGAGGCACAATACAATGCAGGTAGAAATTCAGTTATATTACATAAGATGAAGCTATGCTATTCTTAGGATTTAGGGAATGGCACTCAACATTGTACTCTCTAAAAAATGTAGCATTGCACCTCGAAAAGAAAGACTATTAATGACCAAGGTTTAAGTGGATGGCAATTACTTGCTCATCAGAAATGGTTGCCTATTTTATTTTAAGTATTTGTAATTTAGTTTATGCCGTAACAATAATTAGGTGTATGTTAGAAATAGAATTTGGGAATGAAACTGCATGACAGTACAGTGGTGTAATGGTTAGCACTGATGACTTTAAGTGCTTAGGTTTCAGGTTTGGTTTGGATCTTGGCTGGACTGTCATTTATGGCATATGTATATGATGTATCAGTATCACCTATTTGTCTGATGTGCTTTTGCCAGTGTGTGTTACTAAATTCTTTTCACATCCAAAGACATGCCAATAGATAAACTGGTGAGCTTCTAAATTACAGGTAGGTGTATGTGTGTGTGTGTGTGTGTGTGTGTGTGTGTGTGTGTGTGTGTGTGTGTGTGTGTGTGTGTGTGCACGTGTGTGTGTGTTGCATTTACAAGTAAGTTGTTGTTTGGTTATTCTTTTAAGGTAAGGGTTAAGGTGGATATTTTAGGGTTGGAGACATAGATTTAGGGTTTGTGGAGAAAAAAATTCACATTGTATGTGTAAATTGCTTTTGTGAGCTGGCTTAACTTGTGTTTGTACTCCAGGAAATAAAATGTGCAAATGAATTATGCCTGCATGCTATAAGTAACATCACTGTAAAGACCACTGCAGTCCCCAGGTCATAACTGTAAAAAGTCTCATTGTTTTTCGATTGATTCCACATGAAGAGATGTAAGTGAATTACTCAAAAAATCAGAGCTTAGAAGTGTACACATTCACAACCCTGGGCTCAGCAATGGATGCACCATACCACTCAACCTCTTTGAGTAAGAAATCTGGACAAAGCGAATGGGGTGGAAGGCATGTTGTATGAAAAGGTTCAAAAGGTTGGGGTTGATCACCCTAAAGAATAAAAAGGAGCAATGAACTTTAGGGCCACAAAACCATTAATTCAACTACAACTGAAAAGGATATGGGTATGCGGCCACAAGTTCTTAATTAAGCTTTACCTAGGACGTTTTTCAAAACATGTGGAATTCAGTATGGGTGCTGCAGGCAAAATTCACAATTAGACTAAAAATAGAGAATTTGCTGAATCTTGCCTGCAAAGTTTAGATGAAATTATCCTGTCTTTGAATGGAGTATCTACAACAATGAAAACTAGGAGACTGAAACATAGTTAGTACAAGGACCACAATGGGCCAAACTTCAGCTAACAGCAATAATTAGACCACAGGTAGTGCATTTCTGGACTTTGGGGGTGGAGAGAGGGACAGATCTCGCCATCATACTACCTGGTGGTGAGCTCATAGTCACAAAAAAGGCTGTGGCTCAAAGCTCTGTAAAAGCATGCAAGGTCTTTTGGGAATAAAAACTTCTGTACTAATTTTCAATTTCTGCCTCTTAGCTGGCTATGTTTCACGTGAGACTGGGAAATAAGGTTTAAATGGACTTTAAGTCTGCAGGTGAAACAGAAGACTATTAATGCCAGTCATTAGGAACTACAGCACTCAAATCAGAAGTCATGAAGGACACTTGGGATCTGTCTGGAAAAATACCATTACACATAAGGCCACAGTGTTAGCAGATGAAGTGAAGTCATGCAAAGAGACTGCAATGGACACTCAGATTTTCTGTTAACCTAACCAATGAGGTGGAGAACCTATTTTAAGCTCTGCTGAGCCAAAGCAGAAGTGCTGCAAGGTGGAACTATGAGGAACCCGGTGATTATACATCGGGTAGTAGTTATGGGTGCATGTTGGGAGTTAAGGTCAATTATTGCAATCAGGGCCCTCCAGATTAAGGCAGCAGGTGCAACAAGCAGCCTGAAATGACAAATGCAATAGAATAGATTGTGCCAGTGTGGCTTATATGCTTTGACTTTGTTTGAATTATGGGAATAATACCTGGCAAACCAGGGAGGCAAACCCATGTGGTGAAGGTGACTCCATCTGGTAACTAAACCTTGACAGGGGCAAGTGACCTGAGAACCAGAAAATAAAACCAGACCAAAATACCAGTCTTGGTGAAGGAAAAAGTACAACTGCAGGTGGACCAAAAACTTTGAGTTAAGTGCTTTCTTTCTTATCCAAGAACTTCATCAGAACTACTAGCTATAAAAAAACAACACATCTTAAATACACCTAATGATATTCCTAATAATGGTTAATAATCAATAAAAGCTCAAATTATCTAATTAAAACCCACAATGATGTTTCAGCTTTAAGACAGAAGTAATTGAACATGCATCATTAAGCCCAGGCCTGCTCATAGCATCTAATCTAAGCTGCCATTTAAGTTCACAAATGTCCAAATGTTCATCCACGATTTAACCCTGAACATCTTTATTAACTTGCTCGACAACATTAAAACAAAAACTATGTGAACTAAACTCTGCAAGATGTTTATACAATGCAGTAGTACATTTTTAATTTTTAATATCCAAAAGATGTTTGTATATACAATTCCTAAATTTTCTACAAGTTTTTCCCATATAAAAGGCTGAACAGCAGACACACTGAGCCAGATAAACCACATTTTAGACCTGCAAGAGTAGCAGCCTTTAATCTCATATCTTGTATCCCTAATGGTAAAATTATTCCCTGTCCTAATATAACAACATTGGGCACAAGTGCCACATTTAAACATTCCTTTCTCATTATGATGGCTACTTACACCAACCCCAAACTTAGAACTAGACTCAAGGTAGTTTTTAAAGGTTTTATCCCTTCTATAAGCAATCCTAGGATTTCTACTGAACCTATCTTTGAAATCCAGATCAAGGGAAAGAATATCCCAGTTCTTATATAAACAATACATTAGGGCTATACTATCTACAGTGTAAGTAGTAATAAATAATGTATCATGTAACGGACAATATTATTATTATTATTATTATTATTATTATTATTATTATTATTATTATTATTATTATTATTATTATTAATCAATCCACTGGATACAATGGGTAAAAAAATACCTCTTTCCTTTTTTACACAAACCCCATGTCTAATTTTCCATACAAACTCTGGTGGATAATGCCTTGATAAAAACATCTCTGTTAAAACATCACATACCGTTAAATCATTCTGGCTAACCATACAATCTGATCTTTGACAACTGCTTTCTTTTGGTGGGCAGGGTGCTAACATATATAGTGAAGATAAGAATTGGAAAAAGTACTTTTTCCATATCACCCTATTACCAAAATGTGATTAACTTCAATGCAAACAAAACAAGGCACTCCAAAACTCACCAGTGGTACATTTTCTCAGCCTGTGCTACTTCATACAGATCACAAGGCATTGGGTATGGATAACACTCCAACATTTCTCAGCATCTTACTTTGTATGCATCTATTACAGTCCTTGGAATTTTAACAAGCAACTAGCTGGACCACTTTGCAAATGGGCAGGAAAATATGAATTATGATTAAAAGCTACAAATGAAAATATTCATAAGATCATACATACAGTAAGTGAAACAGCAAGACAGAAGTTTATATGAAATAAAGCACAGTGCATTTACATCTTAGACTGACAAAAACAGTGACATTTAATATTTATGGCTTGCTGAGTGGACACCTGGCAATGAAATATTCTGAAACTAAACATTAGATGCAACAGCATTAGTTATATATGTCAAGTTTAAGACTCATTACTGTGCTATGCAACAGCAAACTAACTTGGATTTATAAAAATTAGTTTAATGCATACAAGTAGGTCTTATTTAAAGGTATAGCCAAAACTACATGGAAAAGTAATAGCAAAGCTACACATTTCCATACTGCTTAAGGAAAAAGCTGGAAAATTGCTTGAAGAAATTGATGTGAGGGAATGTTACAGATTCAGTACCCTTTGCATCAACAATAATTTCATGAATGGCTTAATGAAATCACTGGGTTTTGTAAACCAGGGAATTGCACTTTCAAATTCTGTCTCGGGTCGTGTCATTTAACTCTCCCTTAACTGCTTCTACCCATGCTAAATTCTTAAAGGCATAACCTTCAGGTCCAAAGTTATTGGGCCACTCTACTCAAGCATATATTAGAATAACGCCCCATTGGCATGCATCTGTTCAAGCATATGTTCAAAAAAGAAACTTTTCAAAAATATTTGTATGCTACATTTCACACGTTTAATTTGAGACCTTTGTCCTTGTACCAGACAACATGGTCTAAACATATTGGAACTAAAAGACAGAGAAAGATCAAATATTAATTTTATAGTATGTACATTTACATAACCATATGCCAGGACTGTTGACCTGAAGGTGTTAGAAAGATGCCAAAAATTAGAGGGCCAAACACTGAGCCTTTTTGCTCATTTGCTTTCATACATCATACCAGTAACTCTAGCCACATGTATTCTGTCAACTAAAAAACAAAAATATGTTATGGTGCAGATGAAAGAAGCAAAAAATGACTTAAAATACTTGAAAATTTTTAATAAGCACTTTTGTCCATCTCATTAAATGAACTTCATCAGACTAATCAGCAATAAAAGCAAGCAGATTTGCTAAGTTGTCTGAACTGCTGGCCATTACATTGGAGGCTTTGGACAATGCTATTAAATGTGATTTGAATTATGACAGACACAAATCTGAATATATTTGTGACCAGCATATTCATAAGTTAAGGGCCGGAAAACTAAAGGAAATTGAGAGGGACAGAATTGATTATGAGAATGGTACTGCCTACCCACAACCTCCCCCCTTCCCAAGTTTGGGGTAAGAAATTCCAACAAGGCCTTTTTAACAATAATAGTAACTTGTTTGTTAACATGGAAAAGGATGGGATAAAATGTCTGAACACATCTAATTTTGTCAATGAGAACCAACCACCAACCAAGAGGACTATCTACCTTTGAAATGCAGTGAACAATTTAGAGGATGTCACCAAGGCCAGAACAAACTACAAGGTAATTTGAAATCAGGGGTGAATAGCCTATTCAATAAACTGGATTTTTACACCCCTTTGAGGAGGAATCAATGGCACTTTGAAGGCAGACCCCATAAAAACAAACAGGCATGAAGTTCAAAAACCAATGGAGTTAATTGAAGATGCTCCAGGTTTAGACCTAGCAAATTTAGGTCCCAACACCAAGAATTTCACTTTAGTTACTAACCACAAATGCAGTTTTAAGACTTATAATTACTCTAGCCTTTACATTGAACCTGAACTGGCTGAGGTTTTGTCCAAGGGTTTGACATTCATTCCTTCAGGTAGAGTGGACTTAGCTTCAACTCTTTTGGACATCAAAATGTTTTTACGTAAGTTGAACTTACATGTTTTGTTGGATATTAACTTTAGGGTTGAACATTAATTTAGGACTGTAAGCACTTTTAACCCATCACTTCAACCTGTCCTTATTTTATTTGAGAAAGTGTGTGTGATGGGTATACGGGCAATGTTAGAAAAACGTTTGGGTAGTAAAAACACCTATAACTTGAATATTTTGCCCTTACATTTTTGAAAGATCAAAATATCAGGGTAATGAAGCCTGACAAAGGGAGAGGGTTAGTTTTTATGGACCATTTTGATTATAAGTCTAGGATGCTTAAAATTTTGGAATCTGACAATTGTGATTCTGTTTCTTTGAACCAAGTGACTGATGCTTATCAATTGGTGAAATCTCACCTCAATAATTTGTTTATTGATGCACATATTGACATGGGCTTATTTAATTATTTGAATATGGTTGCACCACTGACCCCTGTTATTTATGGAATTCCCAAAATTCACAAAGGTTTGTGGGACCCCCCCCCCCCCTCTGCACCCTACTGTTGATGGTAGAAATTCCATCACCTACGCTTGTGCTAAATATGTTGATAGCAAATTTAAATGTTTTTTGGAAATCGAGTCACAGATCTGTAGGGATTCTTGGAATTTTCTGGAATATATTAATTTAGAGTTTCATCCCAATGATATTCTAATGACTGTGGATCTGGGATATCTATACACTGCTATCCTCAGGAGTTGGGCATCCAATGGGTGTCAGACTTTTTTATTTCAGAAGGGGGGGTGAGCAGGCTGTGAAGAGTTTTTGACTATTATTTTGCGTAATAATTTTTTCTATTTTGATGGTAATTACTTTTTACAAAAAAGTGGTGTGGCGATTGGATCACCTTGCGGTGCTAGTTTTGCCAATATTGTTATGGCCCATTGAGAACTTGAATTTGTGATGAATAATCCAACAATTAGTGATCAAATTTATTTATGTACATGTTATTTGGATGGTATATTTATTATTTGGAGGGGTGTTTGTGAGAAGATTAATGATTTTATTAACTATATTTACAATACCACTGCCTTCTTGGAATTCAAGTACTAACTTGACTTACACAAGATATCCTTTTTAGATGTTTTATTAGTAAAGGACAGGCCTAACAGTAAATATATTGCTAGGATTTAAAAAAAAAAAAACATTCTAATACCTTTTTACATTTTTCTAGTTCTACTCTTTTTATCACAAGAAATCTGTAGTGAAAAGCTAGTTGGTACGTGCAGCATGAATGAATTCCTTAGGTGAGGATTTTTTGACTGAGTGTAATACACTCAGGGATATGTTTCACAAACAAGGGGTATCCCCTGAACTTAATTGATGAGCTGATTGAGGAAGTAGATAATAAAAAATTGTCAGGTTATTTTAGCCCTATTTTAAATGGTAATGTACAAGTAAATGAGTTGTCACCCCGTCCGGTTGACAGCTTGGTGGGCGGTTATACTTGTAATTTCATCTCTAAGTCAGCTAATATTTATTTATTTTATTTTACATTTGTTAACCGGGATGGTCCGATTGGATACATGTCCTTTTTCAGTGGAGGCCCGGGGAGAAAAGCTCCAACAGAGTTACATTGATAATTAGGTACAGTAAATGAGCTGAAAGAACTTAACAAAAACATAAGCAAAAATAACAAGTTATGCTAAAGACCTGTTGTACCAAACCAGATAAATACGAAAAATAAAGTACAGGTCACCGCTGAATTATTCTTTGTGGAATCTCCTTTATTAAAAGTAAGCGCTTTCAGAATAATCCTTCATCAGACATAATACAAAGTAACAAAAGCAGCCATATTTAAAACACAGATCATCCAATCACTTACTCCTAAAAGCCCGCCTTTTTTGTAAAGCAGGTTTAATTGGTAAAACATCGTTAAGACCAGGTGGTCTATGTGCTCTTAAATCTACTATCCACTTGGATTCAGCTAATGCTGTTCTGTGCTGAATGCCCCCCCCCCTCTCATTAGTGGCAATATTTACAATGCATCTGAACTTAAAAGTGTGTGTGGGATTAATCTCTATATGTCTGAATAAAGCATTGCTCGCTTGACATGTTCTAATATTACTAATATGCTGTAAAATCCGAACCTTCAGTATGTTATTTGTCATACCTACATAAAAACTTTCACATTGTTCACAATTAGCCATATATACTAAGTGTTTTGTCCTGCAAGTAGCCCTCCCTTTAAATATAAAAGTTTGTGTCTTATCAGGATGTTTATATTCAGTGTCGCTATTAATATATTGACAAGCCTTGCAGTTACCACAGGGATATGTGCCTGCTCTAATATCTATTGTAGGTCTCTTATTCAAATATGTCTCCTTACATAACAGGTCCTTGAGATTGTTGTTTCTCCTATAATTAAACATGGGACGTTCTGCCACTATGTCCTTAAGACTAATATCACTTCTTAGAATATTCCAATTGTTCTGAACTATATTACATATGTCTTTAATATTACTACCATACGTTAAAAGTATTTTAGGTTTTTCCTTCCTGCTACTACATAATCCTGTATCTATTTGTCTGCCAATAACAGGACCTTGCATCCATGGCCTATTCTTTGTCTTCCTATGTAATACATAGATACAGGATTATGTAGTAGCAGGAGGAACAACCTAAAATCTCAATCTCAAGGACCTGTTATGTAAGGAGACATATTTGAATAAGAGACCTACAATAGATATTAGAGCAGGCACATATCCCTGTGGTAACTGCAAGGCTTGTCAATATATTAATAGTGACACTGAATATAAACATCCTGATAAGACACAAACTTTTATATTTAAAGGGAGGGCTACTTGCAGGACAAAACACTTAGTATATATGGCTAATTGTGAACAATGTGAAAGTTTTTATGTAGGTATGACAAATAACATGCTGAAGGTTTGGATTTTACAGCATATTAGTAATATTAGAACATGTCAAGCGAGCAATGCTTTATTCAGACATATAGAGATTAATCCCACACACACTTTTAAGTTCAGATGCATTGTAAATATTGCCACTAATGAGAGGGGGGGGGACATTCAGCACAGAACAGCATTAGCTGAATCCAAGTGGATAGTAGATTTAAGAGCACATAGACCACCTGGTCTTAACGATGTTTTACCAATTAAACCTGCTTTACAAAAAAGGCGGGCTTTTAGGAGTAAGTGATTGGATGATCTGTGTTTTAAATATGGCTGCTTTTGTTACTTTGTATTATGTCTGATGAAGGATTATTCCGAAAGCGCTTACTTTTAATAAAGGAGATTCCACAAAGAATAATTCAGCGGTGACCTGTACTTTATTTTTCGTATTAACAAAAACATAGGCTATTTACATACAAGTACAAGACTGCCATTACTATTTCTGAGATTACTACAAATGTAACATTAATAACATAAAGAATGTTATAGCACTGTTTTTTTGTTTACTACATTCAGCTTAGATTCTTGTACCCTTAGATATATTTTATTAAAGAACTATTCCATTTTAGAGGAGGGCGCATTTATTAGGAAGAAAATAGATGATAGACCTAAGATGATTTTTAGACAGGGTCTAATATTAAGACTTTAGAGAGGGGGTACAAATACTAGATCGAAGACCCCTGGGATGTTTAAGTGCTGCTCTTGCCCATATTGTAAATACTTTGAGATGGGTGACACCTTTATAATTAGGGCCAGGACTTATAAAATCAATGGGAGATGTAACCATAACTCTAAAGATGTGACATATTTAGTGAAATGCCAGGCATGTCGAAGTTTCTATACTGGAAAAACAGAATGTAAGTTTAAAGAACGGATTTAAGAACATTAATATATTAGAAAACTTAACTCACACAATGCCTTGGTTAAACATATTTCATTGAATCCTGGGCATGAATTCAAGTATAAAATAATTGATTGAGTGATCGATGAAATAAGGGGTGGTCCCTGATCCTTGCATTTAGAAAAAAACGAGCTCACTTGGCAACTGAGGCTAAATGCTTACAGTTACCCTAGCCTCAATGATTTTTTTTTCAATTTATTGCTTATTAAAGTTAAAAGCTTTAAAAAGATGATTAAGTATGTTTAATGTATTTTGAAATATGTTTTCAATTTATAGATGTTTAATTTATATTTGTTGTTCTGATAGATTTGTGGGTTTAAGTTGTATGATGACATTAGTACTACTTTTTGGTCACATGGGATTTTCGGTGGGGTATTTAAATCTGCTTGTTTTTGTTGCTGATTAGTCTGATTAAATTAATTTAATGAGATGGATAAAAGTGCTAATTAACATTTTTCATGTACTTTAAGATGTTTTTTGCTTCTTCTTTCATCTGCACCATAGCAGTTTTTTTTTTTGTTTTCTTAGTTTGTAACATATATTCTGTCAGTTTACTGCACAACATTGGGATTTAGATTTAAAGTCCATTAATGCCTGTATGAGGAATAATAGCCTTAACCAAGTATATAAATGCAGTACATACTCAATAACTGCTATCCATGATCTGGTTACATTTTTGAAGACAGGATCTTCCTTTGACAAAGCCAAACTGATGAAGGTCCAGAATTAAGTATTTTGTTTTCCATGTTCAGATTTATAGAATTCAGGTATGTGCCATAGCATTACTTGAGGCCGAGAATACTTCAGTATGTGCCAGGGTCTGTGGTTGGCCCACTACTGTGTAACATTACAAACTGCTCTTGCCAGACTTTAGATTTATAATTAGTGAATGAGGCTTAGAAGTCAAATAGTTGTTCAGGTAGGTTGTATTTGTCAGTGACAGTCAGACAGCCTGGTGTATTACCAGGGCCCAGAGATGAGGTGTGTTAGGTTTTGTAGGAGCCAAAAATACTTACTCCATAGTATTTAACCCATTGAGTCCTGAGCAGCAGAAACCAGTTCCTTTGCTTCCTGAGGTCTTAAACCAGGAAATCCTTCATAGAGCTTTTCCCTGAAAGCACATTGCTGAAAACAGACTTGCAGTGTCTAATAAATGAATCAGTTTACAAAAATGTTAAATACAAAAGCTCTTCTATAGACGATGGACTGCACGCTGGTCATGGTACTCAACTCTCCATTTTTTTGCAGAATGTACAGACCTTTGTCTCATTTTTGGTCTGCTCAACATAAAAAACTGTTTTCTGGCAAATCACTGAAGACGGAAGTCAGTAAAGAATGCCATACATTCTTCAGACTTCGAATCCTTCAAGAAAATGCATGCTATAACAAATCCTGTTACTCTAGCAACTGAGTTTATATGAGCAATATTTATAATCTGTCCCTATTTTTGGGTCCCCCCCAATTTTAGGCTCCATGCAGATTTCTTGTGCCAAAGGACTGAGAAGTATGTACAGGCAAAGGTCTGTCTGTAGACGCTGAGTTTGTACAGTGCAGTAAAGAAAAAAAATGGTATTTTATTTGTTAAAATTACTAGTGTCATAGCTAAAGTTAGTATTTCTGTAAGTGCTCAGGATAGATCCCAGTTGTCAGTTGGAGAATGGTTTACTTGTTGGAGCGCTTTTCAATTTATGACAAAGGGGGTAGCACGCTGCTGTTTTGTAATGCTGCATAATCTTTGCAAATTCTACAAATGTTTACATTTTCACAATATTTCTAAATATTAATCTATAAAACTATGCACGTTATATGACATGTATCAAAGCAACATTGCATGCCTTAAGGGTTAATTTTGTATAAGATCATTTGCATTAATTTCATAACCTGTGCGCTATAAGTTAACAGTTTTGAAAATGTTATAGCTACTTTACCAAATAGCATTAGTATATGAATGTCTTCACATTACTCAAGTTTTTATGTCTGTTTTAATAACACTCATTTCTTGCATTCACCCTTAACATGAAAGTACCACCATTGTGCACTAATAGAACCATGGAAATGCATCAGATTTTCATTATATTTTACAAACTCACAACTCCAGCTCTCTGTATTCCATGCATGCCTAAGTGCCAAATTGATGCCTTAGTTTTAGTTCAGCACCTGTTCCAGGATGTCATAACTTTGAAAACTGTCTGCTCATTTCAAGAGTTTAGTGAAGTTTCCCTTGAAGAGTAGACTTTTACAGGATACAAATTCTGCATTCCATGGTTTGCAAGACCATACTGTTGTGGGAAATAATGAGTTAAAAGGGGTGCCTGGAATTATGAAATCTGTGTAATAGCTTTAATTGCGATTGGAGTAAAATTTGCACTAAATTTGTTAGTTATTGTATTTCCTATGTGTTGGAACTTGCAGTAATATTCAGGACTAGCTCTGAACATTGTTGGGTGTTCATAGGTGGTTACTGGGCTACAGACCTGAAGGTCTTTATAAGCCCAGCTGTGTGTACCCAATATAATACTAGAAAAAACCCAATATAAAGGATCTTGCCTAAACTCGAGATCTTAGCAATGACTGCCCATATCTAGCAGGATCATAGGTGAAATCACCAGCAGGACTTTACAGTTTTCCATCCAGTCATCCAGGCTACACTTAAACAGGGTCATAGAGGGGCTTTGTTTGATGTGAATTGGCAGCCTATTCCAGAGGATTGGCAACCTCTGAGAGACATATATGTCTCTCCAGCATGTCCTATTTGTTTCACAGGCCAGATTAAGGTCCCTGGAGTGGGGGACCCTTGTCCCATCTGACTTGCATTTGTGCAGCATTTCCATTAGGTGTGGATCCATGATTCCTCTGTAGATGAGGCATAAGTCTCTTCTAAGTAGTCTGTATGCTACTGAATACAGAAAAAGTGACTTCAGTCTGTCAATGTATGACATGTGCTAAAGAACCTGAATTTTCTTGGTTAGAAATCTCTGAGGTCTCAAGTTGTTGCAGGTGCCTGGTAAGGTACATACCAAAGGGAGATTTTTATTCAGTTATTGGCCTGATGACGGTTGAGTGCAGGGTGTTATGACCTCTGACTCTTGAGGTAATGTATTTACTAATGAGGTGTGTGACATAGAATGCCTTCCTTACTACAGTAGACACATGGTGGTCAAAGTTTAGGCTGCAGTCAACTTGCATTCCCAAGTCTCTCACTGAGTTGTTACTTGGGGCATTATTATTTATGATAGTCTGCAGGAATATTGTTTTTACCAAAGGGGATGATAATGCATTTTTTGCATTTAGTTTGATTCCCTGGCTTTCGCAGCAGTCATTGGTTTGTGCAAGTCCCTCTTGAAGTATGCTGACATCGTTTGGGGATTCAATGATTGCACCTAATTTGCAGTCATCAGCAAACTTAGTCAGCCACAGCCCCTCTGTTTTGGCCTGAACTTCTGAGAAGTATATTCCAAACAATAGGGGTCCCAGCACTGACCCCTGTGGAACCTCACTGGTGACAGGTCTGATGGTTGAGGTAAACTCCCCAACTTTGAATGAGTCTGATCTGTTAGTGAGACAGTTAGCAACCCACCTGACAACATAAGGGTTGATAGTCAACTGGGAGAGTTTATCAATGATGCCCAAATGTGGGATTGTGTCAAAGGCCATGGCTAAGTCAAGGTAGGCAGTATGCACAGATTTGCCTTCATCCAAGGCTTTGATGATGGTTTCAAAGAAGTCCACCAGGTTTAATAGGCATGACCTGCCTTTCATAAAACCAAACTGTGTCAGATCAAGGGTTTGGAGATCACCTATATCCTTATTTATAAGGTCCATGATGATTTGTTCCATGGCCTTATATATAAGGCTGGTTAAGCTTATGAGTCTGTAGTTCCCAGGGTCTGTTGCTGTACCCCCTTTATGAAGGGGAATGATGGTTACTGCTTTCCATTCAGCAGGGACAAAACCAGTACTCAGGCTGTGGTTGATAACTCATATTTTAGACCATTTAAAATGCAACCTGGGATGCCATCCGGTCCCATAGAGTTTGTGTTTTTGGCTTGGAAAGAGCATTAATGACTTGCTGTTTGGATATGTAAGGTGGGGGAGATGTAGAGGGAATGCTTTGTGGAATGTTTGGTGGGGACAGGAGGTGAAATTTTCGCCAAACCTGTCTGCTAATAGGTTAGTTATTTTTGCAGGATCAGTGTGTGTGTTATGCCATCCACAGCTAGTTCAGCTCATGTCTGGGTCCTAACTTTTAGGTTATGGATACAGCTGAAGAATGCCTTATAGTTATCCTTAGCTATGGTCACTAACCTTTTTTCATAGTTGCCCTTAGAGAATTTTACAAGTTGTCTCATTTGTTTGTTCAACCAGAGGAGGGTGTTCTTCCAGTACTGGGACTTCTCTTATTCTTAGAAACAACTTCCTCTTGTTGTATGACTTACTAATGTTATATGTCCACCAGGGAGGCCTGTATTTTATTGAGGATCTTGTTTTGATCCTATCAGGTACAGGTGTGCCAATACATTTGTGCAAGTGTTTGTACAGAGCATTTGTATATATCTTAGTATAGTTGTCAATGCCATCTGTGCGAACAGAAGCTTGGAAATTATTTATGCCATCCATAAGGAGGGTATAATTAGCTTTGGTGAAATGTTTTAACCTAATTTCACATAAGGGGGTGGTTCAGGTATTATAGCTACTTCAAATGTGACTGATTTGTGATCTGATTTAACCAGTGAAGGCCCTATACTTGTGGTGGTGCAATAGTCACCCATGTTGGTGCGGACCAGGTCAAGGATATCTGAGCCCCTTTTGGGGTTGCATACTATTTGTTCCAGGGCATCAGTGTTAAGAAAATCTAGGAACCTTTGTGTGAGTATGTTGGTACTCATACAAGTTCTCCAGTCAATGGAGGGATAGTTAAAATCACCCATGACTAGAGTGTTTGGTTATAATTTGATTGATTCAAGTAGGTCCAAATAAGCAGTGTGAATATCTTGGTTTATTGAAGGGGGCCTATAGCTAACAATGAATTGAAGGAGGGTCTTACCCACAGTTAGTTGAACTTGGAGTAACTCCATAGAGTTTTCCTGTTTTCACCAGTCTAGAGGTGCAGTTATCTTTGATGAAAATAGATACTCCTCCTTCAGTTCTCACAAGTTCATTTTTGGGTCAGAAAGTGTGGAAGGCATTGTAGCCTTGCAAGGCTGGGGAACTCTCTATGGCCCTGAAGCAAGTTTCTGTGACTGCACAGGCATCAATATCCTCCAGGGAGAGGAGTGCTTCCAGAGAGTGAAGATTCTGATTTAAACTCCTAGCATTTAGCAGCATAACCTTTAATTTATTTGTGAGTGATATTTTCATGTTGAAAACTATTCTTGAGACCTTGCCTAGAAAAGGCACTATGAGTGAGGCATGACAGGTGATGACCATCTCTGGTAAAGCAGCATGGTCTATCAACCAAGTCATCCTAGGCTGACAGGAACTGGATCCCTTTAGAATGACAGCAGAAACTAAGCCAATTATTAAAGTCAATTATTTTTTGTTTATATTGTAGTATCATCCTAGGTGAAGCTAGAATCCTGCTCGAGGCTAGGGACATACCTGCCTGGGACACATTGATAGACCTCAATCATCTTTCTTCATATAGTCCAATGAGGTACATCTCAGGTCATTCACACCAGCATAAACTATAATGGAGTCATAACGGTACTTGTTGTTGAGAGACTTGAGTTCGTGTGTGATCTGACAGATCCTGGTACCCAATAGACAGCTAACTGTAATAATCTCCTTGTCCAGCTTGGTGAGCGGGACATCTGTGTGTCTCACAATGGAGTCACCCAGGACTAAAAAATTTGGTTTAAATGTGCTTTGCCTTAGGGAGTTATTTGGTGAAACACTGGTGCTTGTGTTTATGTGTATTCAGTGCATTAGTTGCTGTTTTAGGTGTAGCATGCTTGTGTTTGGAAGGTCTCTGGTGTTTAAGTAGGTCTCTGGTGAGGACCTCCACTTATGATGGTTTATGTGGTGAGTGCATGGTTTGTGTAGGAAGTTTAGTATGTTTGTTGACAACCTGTTCAGTGTGTGTGAGAGAGCAAGGATTCCAGATTCTTAGTGTAGATGCATCTCTCACAAATTGTACTTGGGTGGTTTAGGAGAAGAGGGATGTCATTGTACATAAGGCAGTTGCTACATTGCCTCAGGATACCCATGTCAATCAGGCTGGTAAAAGAAATTGAGATACCGTCCATAATGGTAGGTTAAATCCTGTTTTCACATTGAGGAGATAAAACAGAGGCTTGTGGTATATTTGGGTGCTTTACATGGGGTCTACACTAACAGATTGCTCTACAAAGGGTCTGTACTAGCAGGGGTTCTCTAAATGGTATGAGACTACTGTATATTTGGTGGTTTTAGGACTGTTTAAGTAGCAAAAGCACAGCTGAGGTGTTCTCTGAGGAGCTAATCACAATTTAAGGACATCTCAGCTGGATCACGGGCAGCTACTAAGGGAAAATTTATCTACTGAAGTTTTTGCATCTATAACCACCAGCTGTTACCCCCACTGTGTGGTAGTGTGCGATGGTGCATGGAGGTGCACTATGCATAAAAAGGTGAATACAGCAGAGCAGTGGCTGGCTGCCTAACTCTGTGGAGCTGTGTTAAAATGAGCACAAACCTGCGCAAAAGCAGGGCTTATGTAGCAACAGTGAGCAAACTGAATTAAAAAAATGTAACCAATAAAAAAGCTCAAAACTGAGCCCTGTGCCAGCAAACTTAATGAGGTGAGTCCTAACTGCTCTCTTCTGCCACAAGGGTGCAGGGGGGCCCACTCCAACAAAAGATAGCCTGACTTAGTGCTCAGTTTAACAAATAGAACCAGATTCAGCAGGTCTGAATCTAATCTATGATACAGCAAACAAAAAGTGCAACAAATCAGCAAGAACAATTAAAAAAAAAACAGCAATATAGCAAAAATACAGTTTAAAAGTGTTAAATACAGCCTTGTATTGCACAGATGAATACAGCAGAGCAGTGGCTGGTCACCTGACTCTGTGGAGCTGTGGTAAAACAGTGAGCAATCTGAAGTAAACAATTTAACCAATAAATTAGTTCTTAACTTCCTGACAGTGAAAAGGATTCGCAGCTATGTTTGGTTTTAGTGGCTGTTTTAAGTTCATTCTCAGCTTTGAGCTTCGTAATAGTTCCCTTAAGCTCTTTACTAGATTGCTTAAGTCTGCTCTTAAGATAGGTAGAATGAGACCTCTTATAAGCATTAATTTATTCCTTATTATATAATTTGTATAGGTATACCACCATAGGGTTTTTTAAATTTCTTGTATTTTGCACAGATGCATATATTTATATACAGTATCACATGTGCAAGTTTTTGGTTATGCAGCAAGTTCCTACAAATGCAGTCAAGAGGAATGACACTTGCATACATCTCAACCCCAAGTGCAAGATTTTGGGACAAAGCCAAAAACAATGGGAATGAAAGGCCACAATTCATGGACAGATTTTAAATATTGCTCTTACAAAACATAAGTTGGTAGAACAGGTTTTGCATTAGCATACATTTTCTGAAAGGTACGTTTAAAATTGATCTCATCCAGTGGTTTTAGTCCTCAATTTGCCAGAAAGGTTACAATGAACTGACCCAAAATAATGCAAAAATGTGGACACTCTGAATAGTTGAAAGGTATGGGCTATTCTGGACTATAATCTTAAGAGATATTTTAGATTTTCAAAAAAAAAACATTCAATTCACTTGTGAAAAGCACACTGCTGTATAAACTAAGATAAATATAGAACCAGGAAAAAAAACAAGCTAAGTGAAGCTCCTATGACTTAATGTCATCTCTAGATATGTGCCACATTCTGACAATATAGTTAACTTTTGAATGCATCCTGAGAGGAAGAGTCAAAGTCTACTGCTCGGGTGAGTTATAAGTTACATGGCCTCAATCACAGGCACATTTATACTAGATGAATGTGTTCCAGCTTTTGACTTTGGTATACTAAAAGAGATGTGCAAATGACACTGCTTAGACAAAAACACTAATTAAATCGGTTGCTCATATTTACCTCAAACTACTGTAAGCTTACAACATATTTAACAAATTTCATTCATATTTTACCCAGCTACACTTTGATCCAAATTGCATGTGGAGCTTTAATACACAGCCAAGCCACATCTACATCATATCATCGACAGCTTAAGTTGTTGAATCCTAAAACATTGACACCTAAGCCTCAAAAGCTGACAATAGCGAATGGCCACATAATCAAATTATTTCCTCAGGAAAGAATTTGAATGGCCATCCATAAACAAAATAAACAAACACAGCCAAACATAGTGGGAGGCTTTCCCCCCACACCCCCCTAACTAAATATACCAACTCCAAGATCACTCTACAGTGGGAAAAGGGCAAATCCCCGATAATGGCCGTGCAAATTCTTTCCTGAGGAAGTTGATTATGTGGCTGTTCGCTAATGTCAGTTTTTGACGCTTAGGTGTCGATGTTTAAGCATTCAACAACCTAAGCTGTTGATAATACAATATAGACCCACCAAGCCAATACACTCACAGCAGTGATACATTAGCATAGATCTGGCTTTATACCCAGAAGATGAGACTGGTTGATTTATGCAATACCGAGTTCTGAAATACCTATAAAATCTATATTGCCAGAAATGCCAGTAATATATTTTATGAGTAAAATGAAGGTAAAGACAAGTTGTTGGATATTTGAGTGAAACTTCACTGCTGGAGGTGATACAATATAATCCAGAAAGAACTTAGTCCAGAATGCACACTAGCATGAAATCTCCTTACTATATGCTTCAGGTTTTTATATAGTGGAACATGGAGTTAAACCGCAACCCAAGCCAAATATTGGATGCTATGACACCCTGACATTTTTGCCAATACTTGTGTGAAGAGCAAATAATGAAGTCTGCAAACAGGGTGGAGTCTCAAATATTTAGCATAGACAAACCAGAAAAACAACTACAATATAGTATTTCTTGGATAACAGAAATGTAGGTTTAAGTCAGCCTTGAAGAGATGAGGATTCAGTTTTTACATTCTTTTGGTTATGTGAAAGGATTCCATTGTCAGGTTCTATAGTACAGGGCAGTTGGTATAAGTTTTGTATTTAAAGAAAATAGTCAGATCAAAACACAAGTTAGAAGATAATCTAGACTTTGAAACCTGCCAGTAACACTTAAAGATGGTACCTTTACAGGGGGGTTATAGTTTGAGTAACAATGTATTCAAAGAGAGGCAGTCATGTCTATAGGTGCACTGCCTATATTGAGGCAATTAGGTTACCAACTTTGAGCTTATGACTATGAGGATAATTTCAGTCCAAATATACAGAAACAAAACATTAAATCTGTTTTATTGCCCTGTCATGCCAGGGTTAATCACCGCCACAAATCAACATTTACATGAGTCATGTTTAGCAATCTGGGTAAAAAGCATTGATATTTTAATGATTCTGAACTTTGCAGAGTGTCTTAAGGCATGATGGCATATGGGATGGACATCTGTGTGCATATGGAGGAAATTGCACTTGGATTTTGGCAGTTCAAGATCAGAATTATGCACTGGGACAGCATTTGTAAGAAAAAGAACTCCAAAGAGTAGCTCAAAGCAGATTTAAGTCTGAGCAGACATAATTAAAACAAATCCAAGAAAAATGTCTCTAAAGGACTACACAGGTATGATTTATATGTTGTGCTCTAATGTTTAATAAAAACATCCAACAACTCAAAAGCTTTCATACTTTGTGCTTCTTCAGTCTAAAAATAAAACAGTGCAAGTCAAGCTTAAATAAAAATAGCCTAATGTCATTTACATAATAAATTAATGCTTTACCATTGTTGTACTCTCAGATAGTACAAATCAATACCTCCAGTACTCTATTGCAGTCATTTTGCATGTTGCAAATAATCCTTTAATGCCTTACATAAGTTAAATGAATGCTGCAACAGTACTGGATGTTCTGGCAGAGTCAGTGAATGTTTAAAATGAAAGAAAGTGAGAGACTAAACATTAAGTTACAAACTTTCAAAAAGCCCCAGTGGCAACGGATGAGTTTTGAATTTTATATGAGACAGAATACTGTGCCTTGAGGATGAATACTGAAAATGCCTACTTAGAGATGCTTATCCTGAACTACTTAATTTGGCAAATGCATAATTTAAAAAGCAGTATTAGTATATGAATATAATGAACATTTTTAAGGCTGTGGAACCGGTTACATGTTATAGATGAATTAAGCGTAGAGCTTGAGGCTCATCTATTTTACAGTGTACGAAATTGTTATGATGGCTCATATAAAAATGTTTGAATGATTCATTGCAACTAAGAAGCAGAAACAGCAATATAATAGGCCGGAATTTGCAACAGCGAATGTTTTTATTTGCTGATGAGTTTGCGTAACACAATGAAGGATACTGTTTAACATGCTCGAGCTGCCACAGAAAATGAAATGCTAAACATACTCAACCGCTGAGTGGATGAAGCGGATGTAGCAGCTATTGATCCGGTGGAAAATCATCCTTCTGCTCCTCTAATAGCCCGTTTTCCCTTGCCACAGCAAGACAGGGAGAGTATATTAATATAAAGAACAAAAAGGGGAAAAGGGCAAACGTATCAAGGGCAGAGAACCAGAAGCAGATTGAGGACTTGAATAAGGTTCTGAAAACTATTGTGCTCAATATTTCCTCATATTTCTTGACAAGCTGAAGTTGAAGTTTTAAATAAAGTTCTAACCTTCATATCAGCAGTGAATGAATATATCTGACTTTTTAATGGATTTAAGATTTACTAAGAATCTAACTATTACTTATTTTCCTTAGCATGAACAAGTCGGTAAGTCTTATAAAACACCAAGTTTATTCAAGCCTAGCAATCATCTAGTTGTAACATGAAAAAAATTTATGAACTATAGAATTCTAATGGTTTTAACAATTTAGCTGAAATAAAGGCGTTATAATCTATGGAAGACAATGAGGATATAGTAAAATCTGCTACTGACAGTGGGGCTGTAGTGGTGATTAAATGTTATCATATTACCTGAACATTTATCTAGCAAAGACATTTATGTATTAAGAACTAAATGGAGAAGGTGATCAATGAATTTAATGCCAACATGTACAGACTGCACACGAATGGTTTGTCAGACATAAATTTACTGCAATACTTTACAGGTTATTGAAGATTCATAAGGACCTTAAAAATCCTTGATTTAGACCAATAGTTTCTTTGAGATTGGATTACTGAACCTCTTTTGATATATTTAGAAGATAAGTTAAAGCTGTTGTTTAGGGATATTAAAAGTTTTATTAAAGATAGTGCAAATTGTTTATATAAATTAGCATTGTAGAACTATAGAAGTGCTGATACATATTTACTTGTGACTTCTGATGTAAATTTACAATGATGACTAATGATTATGGTATAAAAGTCATAACATGTTAGTCATGGAATAGATATACTAAGTCTGAAGTTGGTTATATGTGAATTGTTACAAACGGTGCTTGAATATAAATGTAGTTAAATTCCATTACTCATACCATCAACAAAGGGTATAGAAATGGGTATGAATGCAGCAAATTTTTTTTTTATTTCGGTTTTTCCTGATTAGGGGTCGCCAGAGCAGAACTCCGGTCTGCCAATGATTAGCAGTCTATTTTTTTTTTATGTTGCCGAGGTGCCAGCCCGACGCTGAACCTTCAACAAAGGCATGCCCATTCAAGCATGTCTTTCAAGTGCCACTCGACCGTAGGGAGGACATGCAGATTCCACACAGAAGGCGCTCCAGACAAAAAATCGAACGGGAGAGTCTCTTGCTGTGAGGCGACAACGCTACCGCTGCACCACCGCGGTTTGGTATGAATGTAGCAAATACATATGCTAATTTAGTATCAACATGAGAGGATCAATTTGTTTTTAAGGAATGTAACCCATTTGCTGATTACCTTCTTTTCTTTAAGTTTTGTGAACTTTTTTCTCATGTGGAATAACTTGGATACTTTGAATTTATTTATCTGACATCAGCTGTTGATTTTCTGACCTTTAAGAAAAAGATAGTTTGTTAGCTGAGATATTTTGCAGACATCTCAATGGTTATGGACATTAGCTGGGTATGACAACCCTGTGTTTCCAAAGGTTAGCTAAACAGTCCACTGATGCTATGCTGACAAGACCATAAGAAGGCTGAAACCACAGCTAGTGGGGTTTGGCTTTATTGGCTTGAATTTGTCCATAACAGACTTAAAAAGGAAAACATCATGGACATTCAGAACTGCTATATAGCTGAAATACGTGATGTCCTTAAGGACTCATTTGCATATACCCATGTACCTCTAATACAAGAGGTTTTCAGGAGTCACACAGTGGAAAATCTAGGTTGGCTAGCTTTTTCTTGTAGTTTTTATAGATATAGAATTGAATAACAATTATTAGTAATTGAATACTGAAATATATAGGAAACCAGAAAGGAAGAATATTCGTCTACATCATACAAGTATAAATCCAGCATTTAGTTTTAAAAATGTAATAAAAGTGAAATTGTATCGATGCTTGAGATTAAATACTAGCAATGAAATATTTGATGAGCAAATAGATACATTAAGCTGTCATTTTTTTCTGGATAGGGGTTATAAAACATGCCAGATAAATGCTATAAGAGAGGAAGTATCACAATAGCTAGGACAGTTAGCCTAGTAACCTATGATCCTACGGTTTACCTTTACATACCCGAAAATCACAAGTGCGATCACTCATATGAGCGAATCCAAAGAGCAAAACACAAAACTGCAACAGTTTCCGATGTTCGAAAATCAGTAAATCGAAAAGCAGATTCACTGATTTACGAACAAAAAAGTCGAATACAAATTGTAATGCTGCACCCCCACACCCCCTACTTTATTATACTAACTCTGAGATCACACTACAGAGGGGAAATGGACCATTTCCTGACCCCCACTATAGTGCAATCCGCAATGAGAAAACATGGTAACGCTGGCTCCTAAAGGTCCACTCCAAACAGGAAAAAAGTCCAAAGCAGGATACACTGGAAGCAGACCACCACAATGTATAAAATAAGTTTTATTTACAAAAGATGAGCGCTTTCGCGTACACAAGGCACGCTTCTTCAGATCCATTCATAGTGCAATCCGCACCCAAAATGCTGAATCTGCAATGAGCGAATGTCACTGTGCATTCGCTCATTGCACATTCGAATAATTTTTCTTTTGATTTTTAAGAATTTAGCAAACTTCCTTTTTAGCTTCTGGCATTCGCCCATGTGCAGAATGCACATATAAAGGTAAACCGATCCTACAATAACATTGAACCAAAAAAATAAATAATGTAGCATTATTCAAATTACACATTTAATTTTACATGGAAAACAGCAAATTTAAAATGGGGCTGAACAAACAGATTAGTTTTTTTTGAATTTGGTAACATCGTTAGGAGGGGGATACAAGAAGTGTCTTCTGAATTGGGAGTTTGACTCCTGAATTGGGGGTGTGGTAGGCAGAGCCAAAATCTGCGGAATATTTTTCCAGGAAGTTGTTTTAAGTTAAATAGTCTAGGACTGCAATGTTGTACAAGTGAGGCTCACACTGTCTAATCAGAGGCATTTCATGGGTGCAGAGAATGTCTTCTCCTTAATGTAAAGATCCTAATTACATATGAAGCATGGGCAGACCAGGAAAACACTCACTGGATGCTTAATTTGGAAAGATTTCTGTAATTCTTCCCAAAGCATATCAAAGATCTTAAAGTTACCTTGGCTTAGATAATTCCAGATGTATCCTCTCACATGAAGAATTCATATGGGTGTTGGAATTAACTTTTAAAGACACCCCCAGCTGGTTGTCTGGTTGCCAATGGATAGATGTCATACAGTAGGTGGTGTGTGCATAATGTGCATAATGGGTGTTATATAATTTGACCCACTCTAACATTTTTACTCCAGAACTTGAGTGAATACTTAGGAAATGCCTATAAAAAATTAAGCATCAACATACTCATTTGGTTTCCATGGTCTGAGCAATATCAAACATTTTCAAGAAATGAATAAATCCAAACAGCGAAACACAAACTAAAACTTGAAACAAACCACTGACAAGAGACTTCAGACGGCACTAAGAAATATTTAATGTTAAGCGCTTTTCGTTTGATAAATTAAACAAACTTCATCAGACATACTAAAAATCTTATGAACAATCTTATATAGAGTAGCAATTAACCAATCATTTCATCTGATGCACATATTAAATGAGCTAATTTAAACACTTAAAAAGGACTTTTTAAAGAAATAGACACATTAACAAAAGCCCCACTCTCTCCCTATTAAAAATAAACATGTAAAGGTTCAAGCACAGTATAACCAAAACTGTACTACTAATATTACAACTAAATACAATTAATATTATGTATATAGACATTAAACATAATCATAAATACTGTCAAGAAAATAATGATAAAAATAATAATAAGAAAATATAATGGTAAAAAATGTATATGTATAAATATGTAATGAAACAATTTGAGTGTAAAAATAAAAAAGAAAATCAAAAATAAAATACCAATTACAGGTCATCTTGTCAAACTTTTGATTTTTAAAATACTACTAATAGAGCAACCCTCATTCAAACCAGGTGAGTTATATGCATTCAACCTAATCTGCCATATGAGCTCAAGTTCTTCTAATCTAAGTGGATCAGGACCACCTCGAAGGTAATAAGAAACTTGGTCTATCACTATAAACTTAAAACTGTGGTTGGGAAATTGAACTATGTGTTTAGCTAGTGCATTATCAAGTTTATGCTTTTTAATGGCATACAAATGCTCATACATACGGTCACGTAGCCTTCTTTCTGTTTTACCAACATAGAAGGCCAAACATGACCGACATTGAGCTAAACAGACTACCATTTTCGAGTTACAATTAACTCTCAGCTTCAAATTGTATTGTAAATTGTGGATGCAGAATCTATTGGATTCAGTGACATAAGAACAGTAATTGCAGGCCTGGCATTTATACATACCCACTGTTCTAACAGAAGTTCTTACGTGATGTTCATAATAGGCTTTGAGGTTTTTACCTCTTTTGTAAGTCACCATAGGACGTTCACCTACACTTAAGTAGACACTATTGTCATTCTTAAAAATTTCCCAATTTTTTAACAAAATCAGGAAACAGTCTCTGCTATTAAGGTTGTACGTTGTAACAAAAGTAGAAACCACAGTATTTCTTTTTAGAGGGTTGTCGGATACTTCAGGTGACATAAATGGGGAGATGACCACCCTATTAGATATATTAAATGAGTTATTCAGTATAGGTTTATAAAAGTAACTCTGACGTTTAACTGTTACTTCATCAATGATTTCATCAACCATATAGTCAGGGTACCGACGGTGGATAAACATCCTTCTAATATAGAGACACTCAGCATGGAAATCATGGTCTAGGGTGATAATACGGGCAGCCCTGACAAGTTGACCCTTGATTATAGCCCGTTTTTGGTGCAATGGATGGCAACTAGAAAAATGTAACAGTGAGTTACAATATGTGTTTTTTCTGAAAATAGAAGCTGTAAGTTTTTGAACAGAATAGTCTTTAGATAGAAAAACATCAAGATAAGAAATAGAATCTGCATTAAAAGTGTATGTAAACTTCAAAAAATTAGTGGTTGAGTTGAAATACTCCACAACCAACTCACTAGTAGAACTGTCGACATCCAACAGAATAAAAATGTCGTCCAAATAACGGGTATAAAATATTAGCTGGTCATTGAACACACAGTTGTTGGTGACAAACAGGTGTTCCCAGTGGGCCATAACCATATTGGCTACACTTGCCCCACACGGGGAACCCATAGCCACACCAACTTTTTGAAGGTAAAAATTCCTTTCAAACATGAAATAGTTGTTGTCAAGAATTATGTCCAGTAATTCTTGAACTAAATTTAACTCATTTTTGGTACAGCCCTGAAGTTTTAACATTTCAGCAACCCATTCTACAGCTATGTCATGTGGAATACATGTATAAAGGTCCTTTACGTCGATAGTTAAAAAATTATATCTAGGATTGATCTCTAGTTGGTTGACTCTATTTAGAAACATCCATGAATCCTTACAGATTTGTTTCAAGTTAACCAAATATTTTTGTAAAATAGAGTCAACAACCTTGGCACATGGATAAGTAGGAGATCCTCTACCATTGACTAAAGGGCGCATTGGGGGGTTTCTAAGATCTTTGTGGATCTTAGGAATACCAAATAAACAAGGAAATTTCGGGTAGGAAGTTGACATAAAGTTGTATATACTCTGAGTTATTCTGCCCTCAGTTAACATATCCTCAATAGCATTCTTAGTTATTTGGTAAGCTTTATTAGTTTCTGATAGTGAACTCTCAATGTAGGAAGGTGAATTCAATAGCTGAAACATCCTTTCATTGTAGTCAAACTTATCAAATACGACTACACCACCCCCTTTGTCTGGTTTACACAGCCTAATGTCATTCAGTTTTATAAAATCAAGGTATTCCCTTTCTTTTGAAGACTTATTGCCATGAAGTCCCTTAAGCTGCCAAGACCGAGCACTGTTACGTATATCAAGTTCACAAACAAGCTCGAAAATTTGTAATAGGGGATGTAGTGGGGGGGTTGTAAGTGCTAGGAATCCTAAAATTATTGATGTCAACTGAAGCCATATTTCCCATCATTAAATTAAGATTAAGTTTTCTAGTGAATAATTTTAAGTCAATAATTGTTTTAACAACATCAAGTTTCAAAGGTGGTACATAGTATTCCCTTTAGAAAGTAACTCAATCAGGTCTGGTGAAATATCAACTGAAGAAAAGTTGTACACTTTAAAATCACCACTTGAATAAGTATGATAGGACTGTTAAATATTGAAGCTGAAACTTCTTCAGCTGGCAAGTGGTTAACTACAGCTTCAACAGGGTTTGTCAACACATTAACACTGTCAGAAACTGAAGATGTATTAGGAACATGTGTAACTACTGCTGAAGGCAAGACAACAGAGGTATCTAATACATTAGGACCAGGACAAACATCACAAATTAATTGTACTTCTGCTTCTTCTTCTGGTTGAAATGTCCTGTTTGTTGTTGTTTTTGTCTTGCTCCTAAAAATTTAGGGTCGTTAGATCTTAAGTTATAGTGTCCAGACTTGTTACCATGTTGTGTTAAATCATTTCTACCAGACATAGATTGAGTAGTCTCATCTAAATTAATAATGTCAGGAGATGCATTGTTGTTCACTTTATTAGATAAAGTGTTTCCTTTACCAAAACCAAGATGAACTGAACTGGTGGACCCTTGCCAAACTTGTGCTGAAGAAGGTCGAGGGTATGCTGTTCCATCATTGTATGCTTTGATGTCTCTGTCAAGTTTTTTAACCTTATTACACTTCAGCTTATTTAAATATTGGTCAATGCTAGAAAAGATCCTATTAGATTCGTATTTATACCGAAAAAATTTGGCATCAAGTTTGATCTTTTCATCTAATTCACACACCAGTTTGGTTAAGTTATCTACCAATAGTGAGTAATGTTTAGACATAAGTTCAAGTAGTTCCAGACCTTGACGGTCAAACAAAGCCAATAACTCCTTATGAAAAGGAGAATTAGCCTCTAAGCCCATAGGAAACTGGAAATGTCTCAAGCCTTTTGGTACAATTTTATGCTTGAGGCATTCCTGGAAATAAGAAATTTCCAGTTGTGTTTTCCTAAGTTTCACCGATAATTTATCCAATTCCTTAAGGTTAGCTGAAATACCCAATTGCTCACTGTCATTAACTAAGCTACGTTGTGGCAAGTCATTTGTTGTTAAACCAAAAGAAAAATTATAAGCCAACCAGTTATTGATATTGAAAGAAGGACCATCTTTTACCATGTTAGATAGTGCTGCTTCGGTTGCCGGTAATCCTAAAGCAGGATTGAGAAGTGAAGCTACTGGATTCGTAGAAGTGTTAGGGGTTCCATTGTTGCCACGACTATCCCCACTGTTATTACAGTCTGCCAGAGCCTGTTGTTGGGTGAATCCACCTACTTTGCTAGCCGGAATACTCCTCTGCCCGCATGGGATGTTAAAAGATAAAGAACCAGATGGTAATCCTTGACCAGCAACACGAACTGCCTCAACCACAGTGTTTCCACCAGCTAAACAAGGAAAATGTGAGAGCGGTGCTTTTTGCACATCGTAATGATGTTCAAGATTGTCCAAACGCGCCATAAGACAGTCTAAGCACGAAATTAGAAAGTTAAAATTCTTATTTTCCGTATCCGGAGCCTTCAACGGTACCAAGTCACTCGACTTGTCTCCATTCATTAAAATTTCAGGAGTGCTTGTAAAGAGCGTGCCACTGTCCTCCGACTCCAAACCAGACGCCATGTAAAAAACCAATAAATCCAAACAGCGAAACACAAACTAAAACTTGAAACAAACCACTGACAAGAGACTTCAGACGGCACTAAGAAATATTTCATGTTAAGCGCTTTTCGTTTCACTATAGTGCAATCCGCACCCAAAATGCTGAATCTGCAATGAGCGAATGTCACTGTGCATTCGCTCATTGCACATTCGAATCATTTTTCTTTTGATTTTTAAGAACTTAGCAAACTTCCTTTTGAGCTTCTGGCATTCGCCCATGTGCAGAATGCACATATAAAGGTAAACCGATCCTACAATAACATTGAACCAAAAAAATAAATAATGTAGCATTATCCAAATTACACATTTAATTTTACATGGAAAACAGCAAATTTAAAATGGGGTTGAACAAGCAGATTAGTTTTTTGAATTTGGTAACTTCGTTAGGAGGGGGATACAAGAAGTGTCTTCTGAATTGGGAGTGAGACTCCTGAATTGGGGGTGTGGTAGGCAGAGCCAAAATCTGCGGAATATTTTTCCAGGAAGTTGTTTTAAGTTAAATAGTCTAGGACTGCAATGTTGTACAAGTGAGGCTCACACTGTCTAATCAGAGGCATTTCATGGGTGCAGGGAATGTCTTCTCCTTAATGTAAAGATCCTAATTACATATGAAGCATGGGCAGACCAGGAAAACACTCACTGGATGCTTAATTTGGAAAGATTTCTGTAATTCTTCCCAAAGCATATCAAAGATCTTAAAGTTACCTTGGCTTAGATAATTCCAGATGTATCCTCTCACATGAAGAATTCATATGGGTGTTGGAATTAACTTTTAAAGACATCCCCAGCTGGTTGTCTGGTTGCCAATGGATAGATGTCATACAGTAGGTGGTGTGTGCATAATGTGCATAATGGGTGTTATATAATTTGACCCACTCTAACATTTTTACTCCAGAACTTGAGTGAATACTTAGGAAATGCCTATAAAAAATTAAGCATCAACATACTCATTTGGTTTCCATGGTCTGAGCAATATCAAACATTTTCAAGAAATGACCCTGGGCAATTAAGTAAAGGTGGGCACCATGATATTTGCAAGTAATCTCAGAAACAGCTGCACCCCAACCAAATAAACCTGTGCATCTTGACATCAACAATGTAAAATTAATGACAATGCCTAAACCTCAAAGTTGGGTATCATGACATCAAGCATTTGCAGATAATGAATGCATCTAAAATACTGAGATTGAAGTGTTATTAGGTGTGTCTATTTATAATCAGATCTGTGATTTTGATCCACAACAGCAAGTTACTGGAAGTAGGCTAGTTAAGAACCAAGTATAATATGTTGAGAAAATGTGTAGTGCAACCCATTAGGGCTTGCTGTAGGTTTCTGTGCAACCATGGTAACAGTTCATCTAAAGTGGTCTAAATACTGATTTATGCCAAATTCATTTTGTCATAGTTATGCCTATTTAGGTAATCCATAACATCAGAGGAAGAAATACCCCATACTTCTTGAATTTATATTAAGTGGAATTTGTTTTTGACAGATCAGAAAAGCTAGTAGAAATACATAGTTTGATGCAGAACACAGCCTTTAGACTGCTATTAAGAAAAGAAGTGGCAATCAGTTATACTGGCTTTTGGATCCATATTGGGGAGGTGATTCAACACCTAAAGTTGAGCATTTCAACAAGTTAAAGCAACGGCAGTGGTGAATATCTGGTTTCTTACGAGCAAAGCAGCTGCAGACTGTAGCACAGGTCAGTACTAAGAGTGAGCTGAATTGTGAGACTTGTACATTCATGTATGCATGTACAATCTCCACATCCTGGACACAACTGCAATATGTACACTCACAGGAAATAAATGGTTAAAGAATACTGTCCAACATCTGTTTTTTTTAATATAGAAATGAACACATGTCCATGTAACTTATGAGTAGCTGTACCCATGTATGCTGAACAAGCTTCTCTGCAACTTATTGTCAAGAACAAACAAAATGGTAGAGGAGTATTTTATACTGGCACAGAGCTATGGTTCTGTAAATGAAGCTATAAGGTCAAATCTTCATAAAAGGAGGTCATTCTGCAAATATAAAAAATTATGTGCATCAGTTTTGGGAACAAGAACATTTATATAAACTTTACATGCCACTTCCCTTATGAATAACTTATAAAATGTATGCATGCTAACCTTTTCCATGAGAGGCTGTTTTGAGCATAAAAATGCTTTAAAATCAAGATGCATACAGAAGTGTTCTTAAAGGAATTTATGCATTCATGTAGAGAAGACATACCCACAAAGAAGGCTATTTATTGATTAGGGAAGGAAACTGACAAAAATGGGGTTTAAGACTCATAAGTAATACAAAGAAAATTTCTCATTTTACTGTTTATTCGATAGAATCACTCTGCACATTTTGCTTATTGGCACAAATTATGCAGGAGAGAATCTTTGACATGACCATGCAAATCTATTTAACTGGGGGACTAGTTCTAGAGAAGGGGGAAATGATGCAGTGTAATTTGGGGCACAGATTTGTACTTTACCAATATTGGCAGGTTTGCATGATATGACATCTAATTAACAAAGTGCTTGATAAAAGTTCAGTTTCAGTACCCATTACTGTCATAAAGAATTTATGTAGGGCAATAGCAAATCAAGAAAAATAGTGAGTCTGCCAGGGTGTTAATGATTTTGGACGCAAAAACATTTGGCTTAAATGCAGCTTAATGTAATACCTGCAAGTTAGTAACAATTTTTATATACATTTAGCAAGAGTCTGGGTGCCAGATATTTTATAGTAACCCTCTAATGGAGAAGCTGATAGAATCAATGCACTAAGTCAATGGTATTACTAGTTCATATTTTATTTTTATTTATTATGTTTATTTTTATTTTACATTTGTTGACCAGGCTAGTCTAACTGGATACATGTCCATTTTCAGTAGAGTGACAGAGATAAGCTCCAAAATAGAACAATGAAATTAACAAGATAACAAATAAGGAAACATTAAACAAAAAAAAAACATATTTACAAAGCATATTTCAGGTTATCACAGTAAATTCAGCAGTGCAGAATACAGGCATAATATAGCATGCTAGTACAATCAAGATGTTCTAGAGGGAGATAGTATTATGGTTAATAAGGAAGGAATTACAGTTAATGAGTAGAAGGGGTAGGAAGAGCAAAGTATTAAGAGATGCATGACTAGTCAGGCTTAGTACAGGGGCATAACCATTGCGTTCTGAGGAACACTTTCAATTTATTTTTAAAGCATGATACTGAGGGAAGTGATGAGAGTTCACTGGGGAGGAGATTCCAGGCTTTTCCAACAATATTAGAAAAGAGGGAGTCACCAGCCTTGTTGTTTGGTTTAGTGGTATGTTCTAGAAGTCTCTGAGAAGACCTTAATGATTTTAGGTTTTTATAGAGAGTGATGAGTGCGGATAGAATAGGAGTTTTAGAAGGTTTGTAAAAAGTGTTGTGGGCTATAGATAGTTGATGGAATTTAATCAGATTTTGTAGTTCAAGCCATCCCAGCTGTTTTAAATTAATGCAATGGTCGGTTCTAAATGGGATGCCTGTAGCAAATCTGGCAATGTTATTGTAAGACATTTCCAATTTGCTAAGATTATTTTTAGATAGATTAGTAAAAATGGGTGAGGCATAAAGAAGTGAAGAGATTAGATGAGTGTGTGCTATAGTGGTTTTAGCTGAAGGTAAGAGGAAGGATTTTACCCTATAGAGAGAGCCAAGTTTTTTGTTGACAGTTTTTATAGTATTGTTAATATGGAAATCAAAGTTCAGATTGTTGTCAATGGTGATACCCAATAGTTTGGTGGTTGGATCAGGGGATATAATAGTTTTATTGGTAGAGATAACTGAGAAATCAAGAGGAGAGGATTTATTGGTGGGAGAGAAGAGGAGGAGTTTAGTCTTTTTGGGGTTTAGGAGAAGGCATCTACGTGTGAACCATTGCTCAACTGTGTAAAATACTTGTTGGGTAAGAGATTGAAGTTCAGAAGAGGAGGTGGTCGAGCATATCAGTGTGGAGTCATCTGCATATTGTATGCATGTGGCTTGGGTGATGACAAGGTGAAGGTCATTAATAAATATGGAAAAAAGTAGAGGTCCTAGGATGGACCCTTGATGGACACCAAGTTTGACAGGCAGGTGAGTGGAGAGAGACTTGTGCCATAAACAATTGAATTTGGAGCCAAGTGGCTTTAAAATAAGATAGCAAAGCAAATTAGAGTAACCATTAAATGTGACATGTACAGAAATAAAACTGAAATGTCAGGGAGTACTGATGCTATAGGTCATTTTATTCTTGTTGTAAATAATTAATAACTTAGTTTAAAGGGTTTACTGTAAAATTAATAAAGACACAAAGAAAGTTTAACAGGTTGTAGCACTTATAAATGCAGTTTAATGTGTTGCCAGTAAAAAAAAAAAAAACATTTAAATGGGGTTTTGAAGGCCTACAAGACTACATGGATTCAAGTCAAATAATGGAATTAGATGGCATAAAACAGTAGATCCAGAGATGTGCAAGGCAGAATTCTATATATAAGAACGATCAGTTTGGAGAGGGAATGAAAGCAGAGTGGGCTTGTAAGACTTTTTATAGGCATTTAGAAGATGTTAGCACTAGTAAAGTCATTAAACATTGCAGTGTCCATGGAGGCAGCCATACATTGTGCTGTGCTAAGATACCGCTCAACACTAATGCAAAATCTGCTTTAACAAGTGTGCAAATTGAAGTGCAAGGTGTACACATAGTAAAAAAATGCAGAAAAGTATGCAAACAGCCAATATACATGGAACGGGCATAACAGGCAATGAAAAGCTAAAGTAGTGAGAAGTGGAACAAAAGCTACTCAATGGCAGCACTCTTGTACTTAAGAATGAGTAACCCTATAAGTTGCAGGAGTTGAACCAAACTTGGATATGGGATTTTGCTGAAGCTGGATACAGAAACAGCTTCATCAGTTTGTTGCTAAAATACCAGACATACCATTAAAATTTAATGTGCTAGTTATATGTGAGAAAACTCCCTAAAGTCAACTGAGGCAATCCATGATGCACTTTAAATTTGTAAACTGGAGACCATGACTGGAAAAAAATGGATATAAAAATGGTTTAATGGTCTTCTATTTAGACAGAGATGGAGCCAAGAAGCCATTGCAGAGTACTACTACCTGAATTAGGTATCTGCCAAGGAAATGAGAACATAGACATTCATGAATAACAGAATACTAGCAAGAAACACAAACCACAAATTCCATAAAACGTGCCCAGAACAATACATAGACCTCACATGGAGCTAATGTTTTCCATACCGATCTAAAAAGAAATGGAGAAATTGGAAAAATTTGTGCTTTGAAGTGAAATGCAATAAAAGCTTTCATGCACTCAAGAAGTCATAGTCTAAATTACTTTTAACCTATTGTTAAATCTTGTCAGTTCGATCTGTGACTATTGGGTTTTGTCTCCAGTCAAGTGATCAATCACTAATAAAAGGGCAATGTGCACTATGGTCATTTTTTCAGTCCATTGCATTGTTGGCCTTCCTCTTTTTGACCTTTGACCTTACCAAGCATGTTTTTCTGATCATCTTTCGCATTATACCTCCAAAGTCATGTCATCTGAACTTCCAAGAAATACTTATCCAATACCAATTGATTTTGTCATTACAATCAGAATTAAAAGGCACGTTTTCTTTTTACCACATTTCTTCAGTGATAGAGTTTCACATCCATATGATAGCCCTTAAAATAACAGGTTGGACAAGCTGAATTTTTATATGCAAAGATATGTCTCATTTACATTTCATGGCTACTCCAAGGTTCAGATTGGACATGCGACTGACAGAGGGACGTTGAAGATGTTTACCGGTATTATTTTTCTTCTGACATGTACAAAGTTGGATTTTCAATTGTCAGGACTTTTGTCTTTGGGTTAAGGTGCAAGCCCATAGACTAATTTTGATAAGTAGATTTCAGATAACCAGCCCATAATGTGGCATCAGCATACCAAAGTTTGCTACTTCCTTGAATTTCTCGATTTTCTTCATACAATCCTACTTCTGATTGGTTCTGCATGTAATTAATGTTAAATGAAGATATGTAGGTTTGTCATACACATTTTCCATATGTAAACTATGGGTCTACTACACATGATCGAAATTTCATTTGACTGAAATTCATTTGACTGAGACCATAACATCAAAAATTCAAAATACTGAAAACTCACTTGACTGAAACTCATAAGACTGAAACTTTAACAATGCTAAGTTTCAACATAATAGTGGTAGCATGTAGACTACTGTAAGGTAAGTAAAAGGTATATGCCCTTTTCACCACTGTAGTGTGATCATGGAGTTAGTATATATAGTTTGGGGGGGTGTGGGAGGCACAGCCCCCCACCTAGTTTGGTTTAATGTCATCCAGTTTCTGTTAAGAAGGTACGTAAGTAGTTTTTAAGTTCTGGAAGGGTTAGTCATTGGTGTTGTATGTGTGCATGTCTATAGTTTACAAATTAGTATGGTGAAATTTAGCGTTGTTAAGGTTTCAGCCTTATGACTTTCAGTTAAGCGAGTTTTCAGTATTTTGAATTTTCGATGTTATGGTCTCAGTCAAATGAATTTCAAATTACATTTCGATCATGTGTAGTAGACCTGTAAACTACTTGTTCTGTTTAATCAGCCACTTGATAAGATATGCTTCTCAGAGGGGTCCATATGTTTACAGAGTTTACAGTCAAAGACGTGACTATATTCAGTCAAACATGTAATAAACCCTTTTAACACCTTCCTTTTCACTAAAAGTATGGTTGTAGCGTGCCCCAGATGCAACCATTTGGGATCAGAATTGTTCATTACTTTCATCCGTTAAATCATCTTTCTTCAAGACTAGTATTAAACAGATTTCAGTTGGCCACAAGATTGAGGTCTATGCAGGGTCAGTTTATACTAGTTGTATCCGTGTAGTGCAGCACTTGAAGGGGAATGCAGTCAATGCCTGGTTGCTTTCTTTGGTAAAGCTTTCAGTGATTCTTGTTGCCATTAGCTCCTGATCTTATGGTACATGTTCAAATGTTTAGTCTCTTCAGTGGTTGTAGTCTTTCCTTATTTAACCTTTTTATATCTTTCAAGCAAGTACCTTCAGCATCTTAACACTCCAATCAGAGGCTGGATTGTCCTCTTGGTCCCAAACCCACTGCCTCCCAAATCACTGCAGTATTTCTACCTTATCTGGCAGCCCACAGAGAATTTCATCCAAATTCAGCTGCCTCCGGTTTGGCTTTAGATACTCTGAGAAATTTAAGCCTTCGGCCATTGATAATTTTTGCTTTTTCTAAGAGCGTTTCACTTTCTTCAAATACAGACATTTTATCACAACTTTCCCCATACAGCAGCAAATCAGTTTTGCAGAATCTGAAATCCAATGGTATATTTTCAAGATCATATTTAAAACACATTGCTGGTGTACTCTTCAATTTGATTTTGCACGGTAGTGTTTGGTGAGCTGTAACTTTTAATAAAGGGCTACATAATCCAGTTTAACATCTCAAGTAGGGTGGAAGCATTAAAAGCTTTGAGTAGCCTCTACACAAGCCATATGGCACTCGGCACCAGATAAGCTTCTGTAGGGAAATGACAAATAACCTCTATATTCTGATGACAGGTAAGAATGACAATGTCAAGATCGCATGAATATAAGGATGTTCTAATGGACTAAGGGGCATGGGGTCCAAATGAAAACGTTGACATGTCCACAATAGTTTCCTTTTTAAATAACAGCCTGCATGAGTCATAAAAGAGAAACCACAGCATCTTTTGCATTTAGCAATACTTACAAGGTTTTACTCAGTCTTGATATTTTCACAGCCACTACACATTAAAATGCTATCACATAAAAATCAAATGTACAAACAAGCTTTCAGGCTGCCAAAGCAAGCCCACAAGGCTTAAAACACCTACAGACTCTTCCCAACACATTGGCAAAGGATACCACAGTGCTTGGATTAGGCACTATTCAATTTCTGGATGACATCCACTTCATATTTCTATCAAGACCCTTGAGAAATGTAATTTTGCCCAAAATACCTTTCCAAGAAACTTACATTGGTACCTACATTGCAAGAGTTTCTCCAGCAATGGACTGGCCTCTAATACTCATTTTTGTGGTGACTGCAGCATAGAGCCTGTCTTTTCTAAGTACATCCTCAGAACAGAGTTTGAGCACTAAGCAGCACAGTAATGCTAACTACTGTACAAGAAATCTTGGAAATCTTAGCTCAGCAATACGTATTCAGTTTTTGGTAGTGGAAGTCACAGATAAACTGAAACCAGAATAATTCAGATCATGGGTATGACATTGCTGAAAAAAGAGAGCTTAAACTGATCAGTCCTGTGCCTGATCTGCTATGGAAGATTTCAGTTGCTAATGAACTTAAGTAGATGAATAGTAAATGCTGCTGCCCAAGTTACCAGCCTAGAGTGCTTAACATCTGACAGATACAGAAGACAATAAAATATTTGTATTGTGTCTTAATATTGAAAATAGTTTGCAAAACTTTAGTCACATGGCTAAAATATTTGCTACCATTGTCTATTATCCAAAGAGGTGCCAAAATGGCTTTTTTCATGTCACCATATACAAATTAGCTTTGTAGGAAAAATCAACTGCTACCCCATTTTCAAAACAGAGTCATACCTGTAGAAGTATGCATTGTGTCAAATATACTCCAAGACTGATTTAATGCGCCCAAGGATGGTAGTCACACCTAGATTTATTTTATTTATTCTTTTTTAACCAGATTGGTCCCATTGGACTAAGGGCTTCTTTTCAGGAGATACCAGTGGTGGTATTTATACTACTGGGGGAGATTTGTCCAGGACATCGGGGAACTTTCCCTACTCTGATAGGTGCCATGGGGTCTTTTACATCCACCTAAGCTACCACCAACTCAAACAGATGGGAGCTCAGTTTTACCATCTCATCTGAAGGATGACACTCAGAAGTGCAGCACCCCACCTTATATTGCACTGAAATGTCAGCAATCTACCTGGCGTGGGAGTAGAACCTCTAGCTTTCTGCATCAAAGGTACGTATGCTACCTATTGCACCACTGACATGCTAGATTCTATTAGGAAGAAAATTAGTGGCTAACCATTGATCAATATTCAATTAAAATCCAAGACTAAGGAGTTTTGTGGAGGTGGATTATTTTGGGCCTGGTGACATCTGTGCCAAAGGCCTAGTGTATCAGTATAAATGCTATGCAGTAATTCAGACATTCCCTTAGCCTCTACTGGTGAAGAGAGAAATCTGACTGTCACCTCAGTGTCAGGAGTCTGAGCTACTGTACTACTACCTCCCATGTGACCCACACTCAGAGGGTCTCCTTTCCAGGATAGCCCATGCACATGTGGATGAGCCAGTTACCTTGTGGGTAAAGCTGCCATGTTTCAGGTGGAAGGGAGTTACTGAGGACATACCGTAGATTATTAGTGCTTTTTACCTTTAATTCTACCACTCACTGATGTGCAAGGCTGGTACAGCAGGTGGGTATGCAATAGCACCTCTAAAGTGATACCCTATATCCAGCCATCTGCAGCAGGACATCTCTAGTTTTGGCCCCCATATCAGAGTCTCAAACTAGTCATGCCACCTTGCTTGACCCCCCCAACCCTCCCCCTTGGAAGATGCATGGAGGTGGATTCCTTTTTCTTCCTCTTCCACCCAGCCTGTGCTGTTGTGTTATTTATTGAAGCTCCTGACTTAGTACATGTAGGCCATAGTCTCAGTGTTCTTTCAATCTCCTTTTTCAGTGGGGAGATACAAGACTGAGGTTGAGATTTTATGATTGTGACAGTTAATCCATTTTAAAGCTTAGGCCTTAGTACCAGCTCTGGTGACAAAAACATCTGCATCTCCAGTTCATAGCTTGTAATGTACATCTTCTGTTCTTGTCGGGGTTATTCATACTTAAAGTTGTTGTTGATGTGTCTTTCGGCTTTTCCTGGTTAGGGGTCGCCACAGCGGAACTCCTGTCCACTAATGATTGGCAGTAGATTTTTACATGCCGAGCTGCCAGCTCTGACGCACACACCTTCAACGAAGGTACGCCCATTCACGCATGTCTCCACACAGAAGACACTCTAGCTGAGAATCGAACAGGACAATGTCATACTGTGAGGCGACAACGCTACCACAGCACCACAGGGCTAAATGGAAATGTATGGCCAGACTTCTAAAGATCCACACAGATCAATAGCCTAGTTAGTACTTATTAACTGCCAGCTATAGTGGGACAACAATGCCAGTTATGTACCATTGGGCATTCTAAAAGTGCTATTGGGCAGGTCAGAGCATATTATCCTGTACACTGCCTCCTGACACCTGGCCTTTTTTTAAAACCTTGCAGCAAGCCAAGGATGCCTCCTTTTCCCAAGATAGCAAAGCCTGTATTAACTATACCCCACTTCCTCTGGCCAGCTTTCAGTACCCAGGTTACTAGTCAATTGCAGGTCAGAGTTGTGAATGGGCTTTATCTTTACCCCAACAAGCTGGCTTCCTTGGTCCAGTTTGTGTCCCCAGAACTATAGTCTCTATTTGCTGTGCTAGCACTCTGTACCAGCAATACATCCAGAAATGTTGCTATACTTCTAAGTATCAACATGTCTTGGCCATTTTCACTATACTCTAAAATGGTGCTCTGCTGGAATTCCAAAATTCAAATCTTGAAACTCAAAATTCAAATCTCACAATATGAAGTTTCTTAGTACATCTAAAAAGTGTTTTTTTGTAGGGAATAAGCCCCACTGCACCCAACCCTTGCAATGTGTATCTACTAACTCTAAGATTGCTGTATCTTGGAGAAATTGAAATACTCAAGTGTAAAAACCTTGAAGTTTCCCTGTAATTGTATAGTTTCTTACTGTTTGCAATATCATGCTTGCAATCTAAACATACTGTGGGAAGCACACCTAAAAAACAGAACACCTCTAAATACAAATCATTGGCCCTGACTGCATGAAACTTTACTCAAGTGGTGAAATTTCTAAATGCATAGGTTCATGGAAATTTTAATCTGGCTACAAATTAAAGTGCATTTGCTGAGGGCCGCAACCCTCCACCCCTACCCCCACATTCAGATTTACTTCCACTCATTTCAACCATGTAATCTGTGAAAACAAAGGACTTGTCTTGCACTTTCAAGGCACTGCAGCATCAAAACCTTAAATTCAAGCTCACATACATTTCCACAGAAGAGATCACTCATGCTAAACTCATGAAATGGAATTGAGGCCAACATGTAGGGAACCCATCCTGGTCAGTTGTTTCCTTTCTTCTTCTGCTTCTGTAGTTATACTTTTAGACACTTATGCTTTCCTAGTCCATAACGCCCTGATTTGTCCCATCTCACGCCAGCAGAAACTCATTTTATTTTCATTAGATGTCAAATGACTACGGATACTATGGACGCTGGGTATTTTAGAGTGTCGTCAGTTTTCTATGGTAATTAGATTTACAAATGTATAGAGAGCCAATGCATTGGGTTTAAATAGACTGACCTGTAAATCTGGTATTCAGGCCAAGTGAAGCCACATTAAAGTATTAGAATCTGGGAAGTTTGCATATTCTAGGGAGGAAATGGACAAGCAAAGTATGTCTGACATGTCATGTGAATCCACTAAAAAAGAACTCTCACCTGACATGAGGGCTTTGCTGGGAACTAGGGTAAGGTGTCTGCAGAATTTTCAGCTAAGCAGGACCACAGACTGAGCAGGGTTTGGAAGGGAGGCATGCAAAGCTAAAAGTTATCTGACAGCCAAAACAGGTAATGCAAAATGTGCTGTGGTTAAGTACAAGGTACGCAAGAAAAAGCCTGTGTACAGAGTTGTTCATCTGTTACAACTTCACTACACCATCTGTAAGCCCAAGATAAGTTGTACTGCCATAGTAAAAGTAAGATAGACTGACTAATGCATGATTACTGAAGTAAAGTCCAAAGACAGAAGGGCTGGATCCAGACAATATCCTTACAGTATGAAGGCTTAACGATAATATCATGGTTAAGGATTGGATATTAATCAGCCCCAGATGACAAATGTGTAACGGTCCAGGTTATTTCCACCACGTAATGAAAGGATGGATACCTACCATGGAGCAGCTTCACCTGAACAGAGGTGAATTTCAATAAAATTTGAATCGTTTAAGGAAAGATGGATTCCAGTCTTTAAAAGGTGGAAAGTTCTTGGACAGACTGTCTCAGAATGAACACAAGGCCATTTTCCTTTAAATAAACAAAGTTGTTGTTGTTGTTGTGTCTTTCGGCTTTTCCTGGTTAGGGGTCACACAGCGGAACTCCGGTCCGCTAATGATTGGCAGTAGATTTTTACGTGCCGAGTTGCCAGCCCTGACGCACAACCTTCAATGAAGGTATGCCCCATTCACGCATGTCTCCACACAGAAGACGCTCTAGCTGAGAATCAAACAGGACAACGTCTTACTGTGAGGCGACAACGCTACCACAGCAACACCAAAAGTGCCAACATAAAATATAAGAGGGATACTCACATATAGTCTTGAGGCACCCCACATTTTAGCTGGTAACGATCAAATGGACTCCAGAAACCACTTGCACATGGCCTAAATTAAGAGGTAAAACAAGAATGGTAGTGAAAAGTCCACACGTTCCTAAATGGTCAATGCAGATGCCATGGTTCACCATGTTAAAGCAGAAAGACGAATACAATTTTGAATTTTTGTCATAAGGAGGTGATTAACACCCCATAAAAGCTATCAGTGCTGAACATGGTTCTTAAACCCAGATCAAAATGGATCATGTCTTGCCTACATCATCTTGTGAAAACTGGATGAGGTTTTGTCTGGTAGAGGCCATCATCTCCCTAGTTGCCATTTCCATAGGAGAGCACTGCTTCTGTTTTCAGAGTGTACCTGCAGTGAATAATTTTATTTTTTCTTGTTCTGATCATTGAGATTCTACAAGTTAGAACAATGATTGCCCACCACATGGGAGTTGAAAACATGTCTGCATGTAATTGTGCCTAATTGAACTCAGTTGTACTTGGCAAGTTGGTCCTCCAAGTTGTAATGATGAGTCAATATGGAAGCATGGATCAGAGACCATGAGTCAAAATGAGTACATCAGTATAGTCTCAATTTTCAGTATAAAAGTAAAGTTAGCAATGTATGTTTATAGACTACCTGAATCCAGTACTGGGAATAGTGGTTTATCAAGACTTGGCAAAGATGGAAAAGTCCCAGTTCAGAAAGGACTAGACAATGTTTAGTAAGCAGCTTAGGCAAGGGTGTACAAAAACAGACTCTACTCATGCTCTTTAAAAGTCAGTAACCAAACTCAGCTTAATGAATGCCCAGGACATTCACTTAGGATTCTGCAGCAGCCCATGGCAAAAGGACTGCATGATCTCAACAGCTGCATGCAAATTCCTTTAAAATGGACACAACTGTGGGCAGTTTTATAGGGCAAGCTACACAGCCTGTCCATCACCGTGGAGTTGGACAAGTCAATGCAGTAGAAATCTCACATTCAGTAAAGCTGCCTTCCTACATGCAGACTCCTTACAATATAATTCATATAGTCCTTATCCATATGTGCTGCAGTCAAAATCCTTGTCTTCACATGGCACATCAAGCCATGGGGTCATGGCAAGTAAGAGACATAAAATGTGCATGTGCTAGGGTTACAAATTCCAGGGCAACAGCAGAACCCTGTTATAAACTTTGAATTGTTGTCCAACATCGGCAATAACCCCGTCAGTGAGTCTGACCCTTAGAAAGTGCTGCAGCCTTTAAGGCCTCTACAATGGAGTAGCTCAGTATGAGTGATACTGAGAGCGAGAGTCTGAAGTGAGCCAAGGGATAGTCACAGTACAGTACTCAACCACCAAAAAAAACAAATCAAATGAGTTTCAAAAATGTACAGGACAGCAGTGTTAACTATCAGTGAAGTGAAAACTCTCAAAATATTAGCGTTCCATATTGACATTTTGACTTAACTGCCCACCTGACATTGTTAGTGATATGGTCTTATCACTAGAATCACAGAGTCTGATCATTGCAGTCTTCCTTAGGCTTTCTTTGCTAACTATAAAGCTAAGGTCTTTAATTCACCAAGTTTTCATTACTTTCTAGACCTTCATTATACCAAAGCTTTGTCAGTCTCCATAGCCCACAGTTTAAATGAGCTTAGCAATCTGTGCTCTACAAAAAAAGACGTGATGTTAAACTTAACCCACTTTTAGTCAAGGGGCTTTTCATCTCAATACATAAGAACACAAGTTCTTTTCATTAAACAGGAAGCGGTTAGTACAGTCCCCTTTTAATGGGAGCAGAGCCAGAGGGATAATCCCACTTCAACAAGTAGAAAAGTAATACACCAGCTGAATAATATGGGGCACTTCTGTCTAGATCCAGTTTGATATTAAATTATTCAGGTAAGACAACTCATACTGCATAATATCCATTTTACCCCAAGTTACTTTATCAGGCATTGGACAGTATAGTTAAGACAACTCACTTCATATGTCAACAGTAAATAAGATATATCCATATTTACCTTTTGAGGGTCTAGCAACTAATTACATGAACCCCATTCAATTTTAGAAATTCAGCCTCCTTAAATGAAAACTCCACCTTGAAAGTCTATTTTCATCATATCCAGATAGTGCTATATTAATGCATTAAAATCAGTTTTACCCCAAAACATACATCATGCAGCCTACCATATCAACTTTTAGACTGTTTCCTCACAGGGCATCTCATCCCCTTTGTCTCATACACATTATGCATTTAGCTACAATGACTCTGTAGACTCTAGACAGTTTCTTTCCCTTCAATGACCCTGAATTGTACTAACTGAAAGCTGGTTCATAGATTTAAGCCATATAATGCAAGAACTAAATTAGTAAGATTTTCTGGATTAATCAAATCTGTAGTCCTCAATTGCCAGACCCCCCCACCCCAATACACACACACCACTTGTCAGTTTATTTTAACAGCCTTGTTATACATTTCAGGCAAGAAGTTATCACTTTAAAGATAAGTTTGTAGTATTCTTTCACTTTTTGGCTAAAATCCACTATGAACACTGGTGGCAGAAAGCTATAATTTGAAGAAGATATGGTTTGCAGTATTTTAGCATGGAATCCACTGAATTGTGCATCTTCTGAACATGATTGCATACAAAAATTGTATAACCTTTGAAGGTCACAAGCTCAAACTTGTAAAACTTCCAAAGCAAGAAATACTTCAAATGATAAACTGTCCTGCAGTGAGACATGACAGCAAGTCCAGCATTCTGACTCTTATGCATACCAACTCAAGATCATGCAATGCAAAAAAGGAGGACATAATAGAAACTTTCTAGACAAACCACAGAGATGTGATTTGTGACATAGCCAGTGCTAGTGAATTAGAACCAACATGATGTCCAAATTTGTTCCAGTAAGGATGTCCAGACTGCCCCTTAGTTATGCATAAAAGCAGCACTTTGTTGGCCAAAAATGAGTATTTGCCAATTTATGTATTGTTCGTACTTACCAATTTATGTAGTGTATCCAAACCTTTACACTTCATACAAGTTATCCAAAAACTAGTGGAAACAGTTTAATTGGTCTAGTTTAAACAGTCTCAGATATTTGACAGAAATCATTACAAGTCAAATATCCAAGTCATACAACCAAAGAGAAACAAAACATTTCAGGGAAAATGGAGTTTGAGCAATGTAATGTTAAACCAGTTTTGTGAAACTCAGAAAACTAGGCATAAATCTCTGCATCATCAGATGGATATGCAGTTGGCTCATGGACAGAACACATGTTGTTAAAGTGGGTGAATTCAGATTCAGTCACTTGGAATTTAAGGTCTCCAATACATTCAGAATATAGGGTGGCTGCGGTGGTGCAGCGGTTAGCATTGCCGCCTCACAGCAAGAGGTTCTCTGGTTCGATTCTCGGCTGGGGTGCCTTCTGTGTGGAGTCTGCATGTCCTCCCTGTGGTCGCGTGGGTTTCCTCCAGGTGCTCCAGTTTCTTTCCACATCCCAAAGACATGCAGTAGGTGGATTGGACACTCTAATTTGGCCCTAGGTGTGAGTGTGTGCATGTGCGTGTGCCTTCTGTGGAAGGTTGGATGCCAGGCTGGCAACTCGACAAAATAAAACTCCACTACCAATCATGAGCAGACAGATGATCTGCTGTGGCGACCCCTAACCGAGAAAAATCCGAAAGAAGAATACATTCAGAATATAGATACTCATTACGGCAGGTAGCTACTTATAAGGTGCTAGCTTCAGGCAGCTGACTCTTCTGTCCCTCCTCCACACACCCCCATCCATAATAAGGCAACACTGCATATGCAGAAATGGTAAAACAGAGTATCACTGCCCCATGGTAGGATTTAAAACCAGTCCCTGTGAAGCTAGTCAGTATATAATAAACCAGTCCTTGTGAAGCTAGTCAGTATATAATAAACCAGTCCCTGTGAAGCTAGTCAGTCTGTAATATGTAGTATGTCACTGTATTGTAAATATAAAACTTAAACACATCAAAGTTGTTATAAAGGAAGTTTAGTGATGAAATGATATTAAGAGGTAACGTGTCTTCACTGCTCCATCATATTCACATGTCTGTACCTTTATAGCCCATCACAAAATACAGTAACTAATCAGCCTGATGCACGCTTATGCCCCATGTTTATGTCACAGCCCCTCACATCCAAATCTCTTAATTCACACTTATTCCCCAAGTTTATGTCATATTCACTCACATCCACATCTCTTAATTCACAAAGAACATACAGGCTTCAATTATCAACTGAAGTAACACTGCACAATGGGATAATGAGTACAAATTATACAAAATATAGTTAAGTCAGGGACTGGTGGTGTTTGTCTCAATGTCTTAATTTCCTCATTGTGCCCATTTAAGGTCTTTCATAAGGTGTTCAGCACACATGCCATTCTATATATACATAGATGAGCTGCATGTCTCAGGACTTAGTGTAATTTGTCTTAAGACAAAAAGGATTCTACCAAAGTATTTCATATTTGTTAAGGAAACATGTTCTGCTGGAAAAAATACTGTCTGCAACACTTTCCTATATTTGTAAGGAGAAACTCCAGAATGCTTATAGGACAATATTTAAATAAAAATAGTTTTAAGTAAAGTGTTTTTTCAGTTAATGCTTACTGAGCCCATTCCAAAGGTTTTAAAACTACAGCCAAAACTGATGCGTGCACTAGCACCATGCAGTGGACTGCACCCCCTGCAGTACCCCTTAGCACAGCACTTAAGCCAAGGTGCACCCCCCCCCCTTAGCACAGCACTGAGACCAAGCTGCAGCTCCCGCCCTTCACATAGCACTAAGACCAAGCTGCAGCCCCCCACCTTCGCACAGCACTGAGGCCAAGCTGCAGCCCCCCTTAGCACTGTACTGAGACCAAGCTGCAGATCTCTCCCTTTTGCATAGCACTGAGGCCAAGCTACAGCCCCCCCTTAACACTGCACTGAGGCCAAGCAGCAGCTCCCCTCTTACCATTGCACTGAATCCAAGCTGCAGCCCACTCCCCTTAGCACAGCACCAAGGCCAAGCTGCAGCCCTAATTTAGCACAGCACTGAGGCCAAGCTGCCTTAGCACAGCACTGAGGCAAAGCTGCAGCCCCCTCTTTAGCAAAGCACTGAGGCCAAGCTGCATCTCACTCCTTAGCACAGCACTGAGGCCAAGCAGCAACCCTCTCTTAGCACAGCATTGAGGCCAAGCTGCAGCTCCCCCCACCCTTAGCACAGCACTGAGGCCAAGCTGCAGCACCCCTCCCCCTTAGCACAGCACTGTGGGCAAGCTGTTCCATCCCCTGCATCCCCCTTAGCACTAGTCAGGTTATACAGGATAGTATTTGCAGAGTTAGTTTCAAACTGGTTAAACAAGGTGGACTCCAATCAGCATTTTGCTGAAAAATGAATTGCTAACAAAATCCATGAGTGCAGCTTCTGAAAACCAAATATTGGCCTGCACAAGATATAGGTATATGTATTTATGGGATAAAATCTCCCTTTTCTTTTCAAAGCAGAGTGCCAAATGTTTTGCATGGCTAGGAGAATGTGTAATGCAGTACTAGTCTCAAATATACACAAAAATTGACATCTTAATGGTTAGACAAGTGACCAGATCCACTCCTCTAAGGCGTTATATGGTATTAAGTGGGTGATATGGAAAAAAGCAGTTTAATTCAATGTAACTTTTTTTTAAATAAGCAATTAGGTTTTACTCAAACTGTGCCATTTATTTCCCTTCTTAGTCATCAATACCTGCACAGGTTAATGTGAAGTCTGACTATATTTTTTCACAAATATCAAATGTTATTTACTAGCATGCATCAAAAGTGACCTATTTTTCTTGCCTATCTTAAAACATCTATATCCACCTCATGCATGAAACATTATGATGTTCATCATGTTTCACTGTTGCAGTCCTAACCAATGGGTTATCCGATTCCCGGTAGCCCTCGATTGGCCAGAATACCAAAGGTAAGTAAAAATGACGTCAGCTGTTGTCAGTTGTAAAGGACGTCAGGGCCTCAGATACAAAAGGAGGCAGCCGACATCACTTCCTCAGTCTTCCTTGCCGCGAAGCATTCTTGCACGAGTGCCGGTCAGCAGTTTACCTTTTTTGTTTCTGACTACAAAGTTGAAGTCAATTGCAGCTAAGTACCCCATTGGGGATCCTCTTTTCTTGCTTTAAGAAATGTCAGAAAAAGGTTAATAATTGTCTTACCTGTGGAAAGCAGATTCCCCATAGAGATTTTCATTGCTATTGCATTATTTGTTTAGTCCTTGACCATGACGTTCCTAATTGGGATCTTTGTGCTTCCTTTAATCCGTGTACTATTCATCGTTGGGCTAAGCTTTTAGCTAAGCATTTTGGAGTTTGGCCTAAGTTTGTCAGTATGGCGTCTGCTGGTCTTCAGGCTTCAGATATCCCCAAGAAGCGTAAAGATAAGAACCGCGACAGGTTTCCGAAGGTCAAGTCCATGGATGATGTTAGGTTGGTCGTCAGTCATGCGGTAGTCAGTGAGGCACCTTTGCAGCCCCTGCAACCCGCAGATTTTCAACCACAGGCTCAGTTGAGACAATTTCAGAGGCCCCCAGGCCTCTGGCATCCATTTTGCCTTCTGACCTTCTGCCTGTTGCCTCTTCAGCTGGATCTGGAGTGGCAAAGCTGACTCCGGTGTCTGAGACCTCCATTCTTCGTTCAGACAGCAAGCTCATACTGACAACTTCGGCTGCAACTTCGGTGGTTGCCAGGCCTCCTGAGTCCTTAAGACTTGCAGGTAAATCTTCCTGTCGTAAGCCTGTGAAGAAACAGGCTCCATTTTTCTCTTGTTCCCCTCATTCTCAAATGATTAAAATGGCTGATGACCCTTTGACTCTTATTAGGGGTTCACAGCCTCCTCCTTCAAAAAGAGGTAGAGATGTCTCTTCTGAGGCTTTGTCCTTTTCAGGTTCTGATACTTCTAGCATTTCTGTTGATGAAGAAGAAGTTTCACAGGCTTTCTCTCCTTTTGAGGATTCAGATGCAGAGGAGTCCATCCCTTCTGCTTCTCCTCCAGAAGATTTCTCTTTTGGTGATACTTTAAATACTATCAGGGAGCAATTTAAATGGGAAAGTCAGGATTATCCCCTTTCTAAGAAAAAGATTAGGGAGTTTTTGGATTTGCCTCAGCATAAGCCTTTGGCTATTCCACGTGTTGGAAGTGGTTGTTGATGTTTTTCTGGAAAATTCCATGACTCCAAATTCGGTTCCTCCTGCTCCCAGGAAACCTTACAGGTACTATAGAGTCCTTGATTCTCATTTGTTTCTTTTCAGGAATCCGTTGGCTGATCCAGAGGTTGTTTCTCAATGCCCTAAAGGAGTTAAGGCCACTGTTACTAAAAATCCTGTTCCTTCTGACAGGGAATCTAGGAACCTAGATAGGTGGGGTAAAAAAGGTTTATACCTCTGCCACTCTTGCTATTAGGTCTACTAATTGTCTTTTTCATATACTGAAGTACCAGCAGCACACCTTGGAAGCTATTAAGTCTAGGATAGCAGGTGTGACGCAGTTGTCGGAGAGTAAGGATATGCAGGATTTGCTGAATTCTGCCAGTCTAGTCAATAAACATTTGTTACATTGTGGTTTTGACATTCTAGAAGCCTCCTGTAGGGCTACAGCTACTGGCTCTGTTATTAGAAGGCACGCTTGGCTCAGGGAGCAGCCCCTACCAGAGCTTGTTAAGGATAAGCTTTTAGATGAACCTTTCTTACAGTCTTTTTCACAGCAAAACAGAGGAAGTGCTCAAGAAGATGGAAGACAAGGCCAAGTCTATGCAGACAGTTAAAGACTTTCTGCAAGTTCAGCCTCCTTGCTTTAGCAGGAATTACCCTTCTAAGAGTTGGACGTTCCCTGATACCAGCAGACAGAGCTGTTCTTGGACTAAAGGTTGCAAATCTTCTAGGAGACAGGTGGCTACCTCTCAAAGGTCTAAGCGTTGGCAGGCTTCCTCTTCCAAGGCGGGAAGTTCTAAGCCTGCATCTCAATCTAAACATTCTCAATGACTCTGTCCAACTTCTGCCTGTTCTTGCCTGCCCGGAGAGTCCTTTAGGGGGAAGGTTGGCCCTTTTTACAAATGTTTGGGCCACCATCATGGATGACAAATGGGTACTCAGAACTGCATCCCTAGGGCACAAGTTTTCTTTCCACACCTTTCCAGTACCCAAAGGATAGCTGGACACTCCTCCAAACCAAAGGGCAGAAGTAGAAAAGCAAATTTTGTCTCTGTTACATCTGGGAGCAATAGAATCAGTTCCTGCTCAGCAGGTAGGCCAGAGTTTCTATTCCAGACTTTTCCTAGTTCCAAAAAAGAAGGCACCTGGCGTCCTATCCTAGATCTATCCTTCCTGAACTCTTTCTTGATAATTCCAAAGTTCAAAATGCTCACTCTGCATCAGTTACTGCCAATATTAGAAAATGATTCCTGGCTGGTAACACTGGATCTCAAAGCAGCTTATCTGCATATCCCTATCAGGGAAAGTTGCAGGCAATACCTTTGTTTCAGGGTGAGTAAGCAACATTATCAATTCTCTGCACTGCCCTTTGGCTTATCTACTGCTCCCAGAGTTTTCACAAAGTGCCTGGCCCCAGTCATTGTTTTTTTCAGGCAAAAGAAAATTCAGATTTATCCTTACTTGGACAACTGTCTAATTCAAGCAAATTCTCAGGAACAGCTGTTAAAGCATCTGGAATTTGTAAAGACTCTTCTCTCTTCCCTGGATTACACTCTCAACATGGAAAAATCAAAAATGGTGCCATCCAAAGAGATAACATTCCTGGGAGCGAGTCTGAACACAGCTGCCGAGATGATATATCTCACCCAGGAGAAGCAGACAAATCTTTCAGTTTACTTCAAGGACTTGGCAAGTCTGTCCCAGCTCCCTGCAAGGAAATACCTGCAAGCTCTGGGATTCATGGCCTCTTGCATTCTCATGATTCCATATGCAAAACTGCATATGAGGAAATTGCAATGGTACCTCAAGAACACGTGGTGTCAGCACACACAGGACCTGGATGTGATAATTCCTCTGCTTCCATGTCTGCGGACTGAGTTTCTCTGGTGGGCAACAGCCTGTCTACAGAACAAAGACATGCCTTTTTGCCCACCCCTGGCTACTCAAGTTCTTCCCACAGATGCATCGGACTACGCCTGGGGAGCTCACCTGGATGGCAGATGCATACAGGGATGGTGGAATGCCCAGCAGATGCACCTGCACATAAATTTAAAGGAGTTGATGGCAGTCCAGCAGGCTTTACTAGCTTTTGACCCTTCTTGTCAGGACAGAAAACGCCACAGGAAGGCTCAATGTTTTGGCAGACCAGTTGAGCAGACAGACTCTGGATCCTCATGAGTGGCAGCTGAACAGAGCAGTTTTTTACAGCATCATTCAATGTTGGGGCACTCCTCAAGTGGATCTCTTCTCCTCTCCAGACAACCATCTTCTACCTCTTTTTTTGCACCAGACAGCATCACAGCAGAGCCTAGAGAGAGGATGCTCTGTCCTTCCCTTGGATGCTACTGTCAGTTTATGCCTTCCCTCCTCTTCCTCTTTTTCCCAGAATATTACTGAAGATCAGGGACGAACAACCAAGGACTATTCTCATATCTCCGGACTGGCCCAGACAGCATTGGTATCCACTGCTTCGCAATCTCTCCCAATATCCTCCTTGACATCTTCCTCTGAAGCCAGATATTGTGGTTCAGGAAGGTGGAAACATTCTGCATCCTCATTTTCAGTCTCTCCATTTGGCAGCGAGGTTCATTGTATGACTCCATCCTTTTCTTCTTCCCTTTCCCAGCAGGTGGTTGATGTGCTGAGGGAGGCCAGGAGGCCTAGCACTAGAAAGTCTTATGCTGGCAAATGGGAAAGATTCTGTCATTGGATGCAGGCTAGAGGTGAATCTTCTTCTCAGCCTACCCTTCCTCTTATCCTGGAATACCTGACTGATTTGCTTCAGGGTGGTCTTTCTTTTTCCTCTATCAAGATCCATGCTTCAGCCATTTCTGCTCATTGTTCTTTTGAACAACACATTTTCTCTTATCTTCTGATGAAAATGTTTCTCAGAGGTGCTTGCAACTTAAAACCTCCCAGAAGGGTGCCTACTTCAGCCTGGGATCTTAATTTTGTTCTAGAGAAACTCACTCTTCCTCCTTTTGAGCCAGCTGCCACTGCAGACTTAATGTTTCTCTTGTGGAAGACGGTCTTCCTCTTGGCTATAACTTCAGCAAGGAGGGTTTCGAAGCTGCATGCTTTGATGGCTGTGGAGCCTTTTCTTATTTTCCATGCAGATAGGGTCTCTCTGAGAACCAACCCCTCCTTTATGCCTAAGGTGGTTTCTAGCCCGACTCTTAATCAGTCCATACATCTTCCTACCTTCTTTCCTAATCCTCGAAATAGAGGTGAGAGGATCCTACATTTTCTGGATGTGCATAGACAACTCAGGTTTTACCTGGACAGGACTAAAGACCTTTGGAAATCAGCACAGCTATTGGTCAGCTTTGCCCCTGGAGCCCAGGGCAAGGCTATTTATAAGCAAACCATTTCTAAATGGATTGCTCATTGTATTACTTTTTGTTATTCCTTTCATGGCAAAGTTCCTCCTCAAGGGGTTAGGACCCACTCAACTAGAGCAGCTTCCACTTCTGCAGCCTTTTTAAGGGGTGTCCCTACTAAAGATATTTTGGAAGCTGCCACATGATTTTCTGTTCACACTTTCACTAAGTATTATAATTTGCCTTTGTTTTCTAGAGCCAGGGCAGGGTTTGCCACTGCTGTTCTGCAGGGCATTATCTCCAATCCTTGATTGTGTTGGTTCCTCCTTCCTTTTCTCTGGGCTTTGGTAATCAACCCATTGGTTAGGACTGCAACAGTGAAACACGAAGAACGTTGTACAGTTGTGTACACTTACCATAAATGTAGATGTTCGAATGTATTCACTGTTGCAGTCCTGCTTTCCCTCCCTCCTTCCCCCTTTTCTCTTTTCCTAAGGTATAGGCTAATTTTGGTTTAAGCCTTGTTTTCTGGGGGCTTCTGACAGTTATGGCAAGAAAGACTGTGGAAGTGATGTCAGCTGCCTCCTTTTGTATCGGATGCCCTGACGTCCTTTACAGCAAACGACAGTTGATGTTATTTTTGCTTACCTTTGGTATTCTTGCTGATCGAGGGGTACCAGGAACTGGATAACCCATTGGTTAGGACTGCAACAGTGAATACATTCGAACATCTACATTTATGGTAAGTGTACACAACTGTACTTTGCCACTGGTACACTGTAGATTCAACACAAATTACATGCGTGTGTACCATTTATTTTGAGGAATGAAGTATGTAGTGAAGGTGGCATTTCTTAGGATAATGTGGGCAGTACAAATAGTTCACCAAAGAGGGCTCTGTCCAACTCAGTGCATGTCTCTAACATTTGATTGGCTTAATCATGCTAGATGGTACGTTTAAACCTATGTCTTTAGTCTAACTTGTGAAACTACCTCTGAAGATGCATATGTAGGCTATACAACTTTAGTTCATGTTAGAAAACAGTACTTTGCATCAAAACAATTAACATAAATTAAAAATTCAGCATCAGCAGATAAAGTAAAAAAACAAGCTATCATGTTCAGTGTTTCATTTAGGTGATATACAGTAACCAGAAATTTCACAGCACCTTATTCATGCCAAGTGCTACAGTGTTAAGTGCAGCTACACCCTAGCACCCCTACACTGATATCTTAGGAAGTATGCAATGAAACCTGGTTCAAAGTTCCAGTCACTCAGGATCTACGAATGTACTGAGCCCTGACAGCTGAGGAACAAGCCACAGGAAGAGGGGAGAACCTAGTGAGACATACGATTACATGTTAGCTTTTCAAACCCTCAATTGCCTTGTAGAGTTTATCACATATCACTGTTGAATATAGCCACTTCTGGCAAAACAGATTTGGATAAAGCTGTAGAGCATGTATGGTGTGAGCATGGACATGCCAGCTGAGGTCTATAATCAATTTGCAAAGCAACAATGGCAATCACATAGAAAAGAGCTAAAACTACACAAAGGCAGAGCTGAACACAGGATAAAAGTACTTGCATTTCACCAAATGTAGCAGCATTATACCCTAAAATGTGCAAAAAGTAATGAGTACTTGGAAACCATCTCTACCTAGCCACATGTTTACAGCTAAGCCATACAGCCAGGATTAAACAGCTTGCTTTATTTGCCACTTAAACATGCATGGGTGCATATAGGATTTTTCTGTATAGAAACTTAGAACAAAATAGTAAAAAAATATTTACAATTCAGTAGGCTTGCATGAAACTGCAGAACTTGAACTGTCACTTTTAGAAGTGAAAAAAGCATTAGTTCAAGTAAAGCTGCATTTAATACAGCTGTAATACTACATACCAAACTGAAAAACTTTGAACACAATTACCTCTATCAAAAGATCAAAAAATTATTTTATTAATTGTTTTTCTTTATAACATATAAAGTTCTTACTCTCCTAGTCTTAAAAAGCCACACGTGTATTATAAGTTATAAACAATTCCATCACGTGCTTAGTGTCCCAATTTTTGTTGGTGTTGGGAAAGTTTTGCAGATTCTGCTTGTATCATCTGGACTACAATACAAATGAAGACTTACAGACTTTAAACATGTACCCCTGCTCAGCATGGGTTACCTATAGCTATCAGGTATAACTCATTAGCATCTACTTTCAGGAATACAAGCTGTAACCCTCAATCATAGTTAACCAATACAATTTTACAGTTAGCGATGGAGTTTTCATGTAAAGGTTATAGCTTTAGAATTGGGGATATATTTTAGGAGAGTGGTCTTAAAGTCTTATAGTGAACCCAACAACTTTGATACAATAAACTGAATCAGTTTGCCTACAATTTACATCCCTCATTTTTCCTCAGAAGAAGCATGGTACAAATTGCTGACATAACTTGTGGTTATGATACTTTTCCACATGTTCTAATCACTAGCTACAAGCAAGGGAGCCCGCAGGATTTTTTGCAGGGGGGGGTGCAAACCCAGAGCCCCACCTACATAGCTCACCCCGCCCCCTGCCAACACAGCCCCGCCCAAGTCCACCCACCCCAAGCCCCGCCCACACAGTCATTCCAGTGTCCCATTACTTGGCTATTTCTCCCCATTTACTGTAGACACTGTTCAAATCTGTGTGCATACTGTTTAATGCTTTATTTCTACAATGATTACAGGCAGTTGGATTTAATTTACAACTTTTATTTCAGACATTATAGCCCAAACACTGAGACATTTACTAAACCTAAACAAAGCAATAGTCTTACAATGAAAACAGACTTGGCATTAAAGCTTCTCTACTTTTGAAACTCACATTTAATGAAACAGCATTGAAACCCACATTCAAAGAAAATGCATCTGGCCAGTGGCAGGTTATTTACCTTTGAACTGTTTTCAAGGAATAGGCTCCTTGCAAACCGTTAGTTCCATGCAAAAGTTATTTGATTTACCTGATTGTATTAATTATAATATATAATTGAATTATATCCCTTGTATTATACAGCAACACTTGTTTGAGTGTAAAAAGTAATCTGAATAATTCCACATTAAAGATATCTGAAACTAATGAAGATGTTGTTGCTAGAAAACTGTATATTTCAGTGTTTCATCTACAAATTCAGTGCCTGCTGCCATCAAAGAATAAATTGCCTATGTTAAATTAAAAAAATGGTAAGCTGGTATATTGCAATAGAAAATGGATGACAAGCTGAAACAGGTTCATAGTTATTAGGCATCTCATCCAAAAGAGGACATCCTGAGGACTGCAGCATACAAATTTATATGCTATAGGAATAGAACCTCAAGCATTTACATTAAGATGCAAGTATTCTACTTGTGGTGCTACTAACATAGCTTTAAAACTTTATACCACAATAGAGATACCATTTGCTAAACAAAACAGTTGCACATTGAAATAGACTTGGCATGAGCAACAGTGAACTTCCATTTCCCTTAAAACTCACAGTTCCTTGAAAATTCACTTGAAAATAAATTCCAACTGCTAACTCTAACTTGGGCATTTCACTTTCTCTCTTACAAACATACCACACCCCTCAAGGCCTCACCCTTAGTGCAAGAAATCTTGACAAAGCCTAAAATAAATAGGGACAGATTATAAATATGGCTCTCAGAAACTTAGAAAATTGCAAGAGTAACAGGATTTGTGTTAGTATGCATTTTTCTAAATGACATGACATCTAAAACTGAAATGCCTCATTATTTAGCAACTTCAATCCTTTTTAAGAGAAATATGGGGCAAAAATCTGGACAGCTGAGGGGTATGCTACCTCCCTCTTATACACACACCAAATAATTCTGGTCAGACTTGAATTAGTTCTGGGAAGGTTGCACTGAACGGCACCGTGCTTGATCTGAAGTGGGTGAAATCCTGGTAGCTAGTGATTGCAGCTCAGCAATGTGGAGCATTAAAGCATTTTTAGCAGAGCATTGTTTCATCACTACCTATTGTGTTTGCACATAAGCTGTAGTTATTTCAAACATTTGCCTTTTTTTGATTACTACAGAGTACATTTACCCACCAGAGCTGTTGTGTTTTGACTTCAGTGTGAAGCTAGTTGTTGCAGGGCTTGGCTTTGTAGCAATGCTTATTTACCATATACCATTAAAGCCACCCAACTACAAGTGTACTAACATACAGACACTGCTATAAGGCACTGGTCTCCAATAAAATGTAATGAGCTTCTGAAAATACTGTAATCCTGTCCTTTTATTACAAATACTGTCATATGCATTTCAATACCCAAGGCTTATACATTATCTAGCCATGTAAATATTCTCTGCATGGCAACAACGAAAAGGCTTTCAATGCTGGTACTTCTTTAACAATATGCTTACTAAAGCTTACTTGCATCTTACAATGTCTGACAAGCTTACTAAAGCTTACTTGCATCTTACAATCTCCGACACACTTACCTGATGTTCATTAAACCATGGCTACTTAAACAGAACAGGGCACTGTGACAGCATGCAGTTCCTGAATAATAAGAAGCATAAATCAACAGTATAAAAATCTGATAGAAAACCAGAACATTTTGCAAAATCAAGGACAGATGAAAAGCCACAGTCGTATTTGTGATCTACCTTGGATGGGGGAATACCCTGCACACTTACACTGCATAACTGCTCCTTGCCTTCCTTGGACACATTCTGAGCCACTACAATGGGGGCTGGGGTGCAATAAGTATGTCATAATTTGAAATGTCTCTGGCTGACAGTGATGGCTCTGACACTCCTACCTCTCAACTTCAGAGCAAGAAATCTGGACAAAGCCATACATAGAAGTGGGACACAGGCGCAAAATAAGGCCAATTTTTAAATATTGCTCTTATTAACTTAAATAGAACAGGTAGATCTTGCATTAGTACAAATTTTCTGAAGGGTATAAAATCTGAAACTCAAATGTCTGCCATTATTTTCTAACTTCAATCTTTAATGACTTGCCACTAATTTGCCAGAAAACCACAATTTTATGAAAAACAGACCAAAATGTGATGCAAAATACCTGTCAAAAAAGGGACACCTTTTTAATATTAACAGTTAACTTGAAGCAGCTAACAAAATAAGAGCATCCGCATGCATTTCTGAAATAAAGGTAATCTATAACTGATCATTACAGTTATAATTGTAAACCCTCCACATTTTCTTCCAAAATTGCAATTTTGGAGGAGGGATTATTAGGGAAGAGCAACATTTTGAGCCAGAATTGGGGACAATTGAGATGTTTGGATATTCCTAATCTACAAAGTGATTTGCATGTACCTCTCAACCTCTTAATGCAGGAAATCTGAACAACGTCCAAATATATTGGGGAACATACAAACACTACTAAAAATTGCTCTTGTATAAACTTAAAGACAGTCTTGCATTAGCATGCATTTTTCTGAAGGTTATAACATCTGAAACTCAATGTCTGTCATTTAATGGCTTCATTCCTAAATGATTTGCTAGAAAACCACAAATTTTATGAGGAACAAACCAAAAATAAGCAGCAAATATCTATTCATTCTGCAAAGATATGGACAACTGAGAGGTATAGTTCAACCGGGGCTGTCTGAGTTAAGCTATCTCCCCTCACAAAATCATGGTCAAATGGAGCCCCCCCCTGCAGCCATTCCAATGTCCCATTCCTTGGTTATTTTGCCCCATTTACCATAAACACTAATGTGCATACTGCTTTAGTTCTGCGATGATTTAGGATTTCATTTGAAAGTTTTACTTTGCATTTTACAGCACAAACTCTAATACATATCTGTTAAAGCAATGCAGTCTCACAATGAAAATAGACTAACATTAAAACTTCTCTGCCCTTGAAATTCATGCATTGAAACAGCACTGAAACCCACTTTCAGAGAAAATACATTTTACCAATGGCAAATATTAACTCTGGGCTGTCTTCAAAATCATAGGCCCCTCGAACATAACATACACATGCTGTTTGATACACCTTCCTGACTGTATTACATTATATTCCTTGTACAATACAGTACAGTTGTTAAAGGGCATTTTAAAATTTATTATTTTGAAAATGTTTCCAGTAAACAATGAAACAAAAAGCATCCACCAATGACAAAACTGCCCATTTCAGAACATTTCCATCATAAAAAATCTACTCAAGTCCACCAGTATACACAATCTCTGTAGTAAAATCCACATTGAAGAAATTTGTAACTAATAAAGAGGTTGCTGCTAGCAAACACTTTATATGTCATTGTTTAATCTACAAATAAACTGCCTGTTACCCTTGAAGAATAAATTGCCTTTGTTGCATGCAATAAAAAAATGAAAAGCTAGTAATACCGCAATAGAGAATGGATAGCAAACTGTTAACAGGTTCATAGTTACTAGGCATCTTTGCCAAAAGGACTGCAGCATCCACCCCTTTACAACACAATACAGCATCAGCAATGCATTTACCTACTGTGGGAGTAGAACCCACAGCCTTCAGCATCTAAAGCAAGTACACTATCTGTTGTGCTATTAACAGTGCAAGCAGACTAAACATAAGCAGCACTAAACTTTTGCTCCCCTGCAGCTCTCAGCTCCTTGTAAAATCTACTCGACACTCAGCTGTCTCTCTGAACTTTGCAGCACAAGAAATCTGGAAAAAGCGAAATTTATTGGGGGGACAAAAGGCCAAAAACCAGGGACACATTTTAAACATTGCTTGTATAATGTTTGAAAGTTGCTAGAATAAAATGCTGCGTTACCACCATACATTTCACTGCCACATCTTGAACCCAGGGGACCCCGTGCAAAACAGTCAAAGCAACATACCACTATGCCAAATCAGCTGTTTTATGAAAGAGGAAGACTGAAACTTTACCATTTAGTGAATTCAGTTCTCACCATAGCACAGCTGTCAACCTCTTGGCACAAAAGACCTGAAAAAAGCCAATAATGGGTGTCTACAACCACCAAACATTCAGTGAATTCAGTTCTCACTATAGCTCTCAACCTCTTAGCAAATAACACCCGGACAAAGCCAGTAATGAGAGAATATAGCCCCCAAACATATTCAGTGAAATCAGTTCTTACCATAGCTCTCAACATTAGCAAAAAACCTGGATGAAGCCAATAAATACCTGAACAAAGCCAATACTGGGTGAATACAGCCCCCAAACATATTCAGTGAATTCAGTTCTTACAATAACTCTCAACCCTAGCACAAAACCTGGATGAAGCCAATAATGGGGGGGAATACAGTCCCAAACACTACCTGAACAAAGCCAATACTGGGTGAATACAGCCCCCAAACATACTCAGTGAATTCAGTTCTTACCATAACTCTCAACCCTAGCACAAAACCTGGATGAAGCCAATAATGGGGGGAATACAGTCCCAAACACAGGAATACATTTCAAATATCCATCTTGTACACTTAGAAAATTGCTAGAATAAAAGCTTTTGTCTTTTGTTACCATGCACTTTCTGAAGAATATGAAGTCTGATATTGAAATGTCTCCATTTTTTAACATTTGTTAACCAGGAAAGTCTGACTTTGAAAAAAAAGCAAATTTTTTAGCAGAGGCCCAGGGAGAAACACTCCAGACAGCCAAGAATAAAACCAGAGAACATGTAGCTGTCAGGCAACAAGGACACAAATGCAAAAAACACAGATTTTATGAGGAACAGAAAAAGTATGAGTGAAAATCCTGCAACATTTTTACAAATGGTGGTGGGTAGGGAATTAAGGCTCTTGCCACTTGGGCCCAAGGTACAGGGTTCAAGCCTTATTCTCTACCCACCACCATGTACACCTGGGGCATTACACACACACACAAATATTTGATGGCCAGGGAATCTAACATATTGACTACTGCCTACTAAGATTCCGATTTCAAGGTGCACATGCCCTCCCATCCCCCTCAGTACAAATATTCTTCTGTCCAAAATCATCCTCAAATTTTGTTCAAAAGGTTGCAACATGACACCATAGTTCAGACTACACTATAGTTCATCAGTGTTGTTCTCATCCTATTCTTGTAAAAAGGTATATGTAGCACATATGTAGACTTTTCATTTATAATTAAGATGCAAATCATTAATATAAACATTCATCCTGGCACAAGTTATCATGGAGGGAACCAAATCCATAGCTAGTATCTGGTGGGTACCTCTTCACTTAACACATTTGTCAGCACAATATAATCAGCCATATTCGCAGACTCCAGCTCTCCAGTACTCACTGCTGCTATACCTACAACCTACAACAAACACACACACCTACCTAAAAGTGTCCCATCGTCCGTCCGTCTACTCCCGTTCCAGGTCCGATCCTGCTTGCTATTCCCCCATCTTCTGTTCCCGCTCGAATCATCAGTCTGAGTTCCGATGATGTCAGCACGCCAGCGACTGGACTGTTAGCACAGACTTCTTAAAGAGGAACGCACATAAATAAAAAAAAAACTTTTTTGAAATTATCTAGTCAGACGATTCCAGGGGGGTGCAAGTGCACCCCCTTGTACCTGCCTGCGGGCACCCTTGGCTACAAGTGCCCATGGTATCCCTGGTCTAGGCAGATGTTAGCCAAAATAATTTGGAGCATTTAGAGAGACTGGTGAAATTATTCATTCACCTTGCTACTGATTTTCCCCAGTATCAGTGGGAAAAGGGATCATATGTAATATTTAACTCTGCCAAATGTACACATTTCATCAGCTCTGAGCCCCTACTAATTCATCTGCTTGTCATCTCTTATCATAAATCACCATAAATTCTTGCAATGCTATAATCTCCTTTCATTATGCAAAAAATCTCACCTCTGGCAAAGAAGTTAGTACTTCCTAACAATTTTTTGCTCCCAGTACGTCACTGATCTTATACCTTTGCCATACTCCATATCCAAGAATTTAAATTATAAATTAGCTTTTTATTTACAATGGGTTAAATGACTGCGGTGGTGGTGCTGCGGTAGCATTGTCGCTTCACAGTAAGACGTTGTCCTTTTCGATTCTCAGCTAGAGCGTCTACTGTGTGGAGACATGCGTGAATGGGCGTACCTTTGTTGAAGGTTGTGCGTCAGGGCCGGCAACTTGGCACGTAAAAATCTACTGCCAATCATTAGTGGACCGGAGTTCCGTTGTGGCGACCCCTAACCGGGAAAAGCTGAAAGACACAATACAACATTTACAATGGGTTAAATCTATTTTTTATTAGATTTGAAATGCTGATTTTATTTGACATATATAACTTCTCTCATGATTTAACCTGTTTATGAGAGCTGATGTTTACAGGAAATATAAAAACTACAAACTCATTGAGCAATTCCATCTTAATAAAGCATAAAAGCAATATATTCCTTCTAAGGACTTTTAGAACTGTGGATCTCAAAAGTTACTTTTTACAGTACTATAAAGATTAACAATATTACCTTCCCTTATCTCATCTGAACGTTTTCCTTTGAGACAAGGTGCAGCTAAAAAGATTTTCAGAACATTTCACTTGTCAGTCAGTGATTATCCCATTGCCTTAAGGCACATGTTTTAGTAATCCTTTTGGAAATAATCAAAGCTTTTACATATCAGTTTAAATCTCATTCACTCCAATTGAGATCAGGAAGTTTGCACTATAACTTCCAATGGGCAGAGCCTAAGCCTTTTGACAGAATTAAATTATGTCCTCACATTTCAAACAAATGTTCATATCTCTGGAACTATAGGGGTTATGAAAGAAGTATGAATGGCAATCTCTTCAGCACAAACTTTTTTATAGTGTTGGTAGTCTTTAGGTTCTAGGTCTTAAACCGAATTTTATAAGTCACAGTAAACAGTAACTATTACATTTGTAATATTTTGTAAACAACTTACAATATCTCAGCAACCACTGATGTTACACACATACTGTCAAATAGCATGCTATTCATCTAACTGAGCGCTTTCATATGAGGCTAAGGAGTTCTGTTTGTGTTACTTGGTTGTTGAGATATTTAGAAAAATGTGAAAAATTATATCTCTGTAAATTAATATCATAAAAACAGCAGTAAGTATCTACTTACCTGTAGAAGACAGAGGTCAAATATTAATGCAGTTGAGTTTGCCATTGTGTAAGATTTAAAATGAAATATTTTAAACCATTGTACATAGCATGGTTTTGTAATTATCGATGCAAATATGAACAAGCAAAGTTTGACGCATAGAGGCGTTAATAGGAGTTAACTGCAGAAGCACCTGGTGGCATCACTCGGATGAAATGAGTTAAGCATATTTTATTATTCATATTTCTTAGCAATCAACACCATAGCTTACATACATTGAGTAACATCCAACATAGTCTTTAAGCTAGTTTCATTCATACCTGGTCTTCTACCTTCAGCGTACAACCATTTTAATTATTATTTTGCATATACAGCTGCATTATTATACAGTTCTGCTCCTCTTTGTATATTCTAGGGTTCAGGAATATGCTCAGTCTTCTCTAATACCCATTTAGCCTTTCTTTCTAATTTTGGCCTCCAAATAGGATTGCTTTCCAAACCTGATTTCTAAGATCCTCCACCTCCTTTCTGGTGAGAACCTTGTAAAACATCTAGATCTAGCTTTCCTGCCCTGATCTCTATACCACCATCTTGGGAAAGAAATGGAAGAGATTTTTTTTAAGTATAGAACTAAACACTATGCCTAGAACACTTTAGCTACTAGGAATTATTATAACTTTAACATGGCCTTTCAGAAGTACTGCAATGGCAAAGTTTCCACCAAGCCAGATTTCACATCCCCAAGAAAGGGTTTCTTCTATACCTATTTTCACAAATATTTTGGTCAATTCCTTTCCTCTAGGCCTGAGATTTAAATAAAATGGATTAGGTCAGCTTACCCTATTGAAAGGGGGTCTCAGTTCTTAACTTTACCTACACTTCTTCCATTCTTTTTATTCATAATTACGTGGTTTCACTTTATTCCAAACATACAAGTTTTCATACAAAAAAGTCAAAGTATCATAAAATAAATGACAAAAACAACATAACTCACCCAAACAAACTCACCCCATCAGTGTAAAATGAGAAAAAGCCAAATAAGGCTGTTGGGCTTTCCTTTATCCTCTTAGTTTCCTGGAAGAAACCATTTCTACCTATACATTTTTTTTTATTTTCTTTCTTTATTCATTCACTGTTCTCTTCTTCCCATGAATGAGATGATCAAAAATTCTACACATGGCCATTTTTCAAAAAATCCTCTTCTGCAGCAAGATTTTTTGAATCACCTTTGCAGAGACTGGCAGAAGTTTTTTCTTTTTCTTTTGCATTTGAAAACCTAATTGACTGAGGCCACCGATTAGTACCCATATATTCCACAAAAGTTCATTTTTCAAAGTTGTATTGTACATAGTACATTTTCCTGAAATTTAAAAAAAAATACTGCATCTGTCATGGAGGAAATGTACTTTTGTCCCCCATTTTACATTTCCCATGCCTACAAGCTATTAAAGTTTGTGTTGTGCTCAGCACCTCACACCAGCCTTAGGCCTGAATGAATAGGGCACCTCCAAGATGTTGTGAAATCTTAGTGTGGCATTGCTTTGCATCTCAGTTCTGGCTTCATTATTGATCCTGGTTTCCGTTTTGTATGCAAATGCTGTTTTGGAATGTGCTAGAAGCTGATTTTCTTTGTTTCTGCTGTAGGGACGAAAGCAATCAATAATATAGTATTTCATGCATTTTAGTAAGGGGGATTTTTATCTCATATGCCCTAGTTTCTATGGGTTTTATTATTTTTTATTTTTGTTTTCTGTTGTGGCAGCAATCTTTCCTTTCTTACCTGTCACTTACACTTTTTTATGGAGTACCAGTTTGGTTCAACCTTTCTGATCCACTCTCTTCCAAATAAAGATATTCCTTTATCAGAAGCAAAGATATTTAAAGATTAGAGCCCTTCACGGGTACCTTAATTTTACTTCATGGTTTACTTAATCTCATGTTTAAATCTGCAACAGAACTTAAGCTGTTTTTAAAGGTATGTCTGAAAACACATTCCTGTAGAAATCAGTAATAATACAACCCAACTCAATTTTAACTTCACCACAACAACTTATGGGGAAACTGAAACAGTATTTCAGTCACTGTCAGTCACATTGTGTAACTCTGACCCCATCAGATTATAGTTTGAACTCCTTCACTATGTCTCTTCATAAGAAGAAAATTACTTTCTATATCCACCATTTTGTACTGATCTTCCCTCGGATACTTTTCATCTTGTATCCTGCTTTTAACACATAAATTAATTTGATTCACATTCTTGCAGGATAACCTTGATTCTTAAATTCTTTTTTGGTGCTTTAGAGTACATTGTTACTCAAGTCTGCCCCTCAGTGAATCTTTTTAATTCAGTTACATCTCATGAAATGCTTCCTTTTCTTTTTCCCTTAGTATCTTTATTAAATTAGAACCTTGTCATATTTATTCAAGATGTTGGATTTGTAGTATTTTGCACCCATAACTTGGAAAGAAACTGACACTTTTTATCCACTGCAGTCTCACACTGACTTCACAATAGGCGTATACTTTCAGATGTCCCACGTAGCTAGCTATCTTACTAATAAAATGTTTATATTTCACTTTGTTTCCAGTACCAATGCAACACCCAGATTATGTACATTTCTGTATCATCCCTAGAGTTCAAACCTTCTGATAATTTGTTGCCGAAACAGATTGCAGTTTGCTTCTTTTTTTTTTTTTCATAAAACACTCTCAGTAACTGTTTTCTGTGTTTATTGTATGAAAATATGAAAAAAAGACACAGTTAAAGGACTTTATATGCAACATTATCGTTCATTTCCTCTTTACTAAAGCCTTGTTTAAATATGTCTATTTGCAGTGTCTGTTTTGCAATTAAATTCACTATTTCATTTCATTTGAGTTATTCATTTTACATCTTAGTATTTGAAATCTTGAAATTAATTTCACCTTAGCTGCATCTTTTACTTTTAAAATACTATTATACAGAAATATATCTTTACTTGATTTTGTGATATAATTTTGCCACATGCCCACTTCTTTCATTATGCAAGCTGCCATTTGCCTTTAATTTTCATAGAGAAACATTACTTGTTCCTGATGCCTGGCAGGCATTCATCATCTTTCTGTCTGACCCAGCTCTGTTAGAAATGCTACATCTAAAGAAATCCCAATCCCTCCGCACTATACTCTCCAGAGACCTAAACCTCATTACCACAATCAACAGAACATGTTGGAGGGACATGTTCATAACCCAGAGACTACCCATGCTATGGAATAGACTTCACATGCATTTCAGGCAGAGCACCTCACTGGCTGTCTTCAACAGAAATCTTGATGAGTGGATGGGAAATAAAAAGTTCACCCCGTGGATCACTGCAGTGGCTCTACTTGATAGAGGCACTGGGAACTAACATCAGGCGGCACTAACCAGGGCAATTCTATGGGCTAGGCTTGTAAGGGCTCCAGGGCCATTAGCCTAGTACATACCTATGAACCTATGTACTATTCAAGTAGTCATTCATTCTTTAATCCCAATGCTATCCATTCCAGGGTCACAGGACAGCAAGAAACTATCCTGACACATACATACACGCACACACATGCATACACATACACATACACATGTACAGTTTACACAAGTATTGGCAATTTGAAGAATCATCAGTTCATCTATGGCATGTCTTTGGGATATGGGAACAAACTAGAGTCCCCGGCAAAAGTCCACATGTTCATCATAGTGGTAAACCAAGTGTTTTGAAGCAACAGTAGCAACCACTGCACTATTGTGACACCAACCCAGCTAACCCAAGTTATTTTTATTTTTATTTTATTTTTTTTTTATTATTATTACTTGTTTTACATCTGAGTGGCCTATACACACATACACTAATGTAATCATGACTTTGTTGAGTAATTGTCCAGATAAATAAAACAAAAAACTTGGAGTCAGGACACAGTGCATCCCTGCTGCATATATAAATGACAGCATTCCTGTCTGTGTAGTCTGTGCTTTCATACATAATAGTGTACACACTAGCCCCACTGTCTGTGTAGTATAAAAGACATACTATGGCTCTGTATAGTGTGCTGTATGACCCATTGCAGTACATAGTAACTGTGAGTACAATACTTTCTACACTGTTCATTGTGTAGTTCAGAAGGTTTTCTTTGGCTCACATGGGCCCATTCAAGTACATGACTCTAATTACATAGGGTCCATTCCAGTACATGGCTCTGATTACATGAGTCCATTCAAGTGCATGGCTCTGATTACATAGAACCTATTCCAGTACATAGCTCTGATTACATAGGCCCATACAAGTGCATGGCTCTGATAACATAAGGCTCATTCAGGTGCTTGGCTCTGATTACATGGGCCCATTCAAGTGCATGGTTCTGATTACATAGGACCCATTCCAGTACATAGCTCTGATCACATAGGCCCATACAAGTGCTTGGCTCTGATTACATGGGCCCATTCAAGTACATGGCTCTGATTACATGAGTCCTGTTACAGTACATGGCTCTGATTACATGGACCCTATTACAGTACATGTTTCTGATTTTATGGGTCCTATTACAGTACATGGCTCTGATTACATGGGCCCCATTATGGTACATGGCTCTGATTACATGGGCCCATTCAACTGCATGGCTCTGATTACATGGGCCCCATACAGTAAATGGCTCTAATTACACGGGCCCATTCAAGTGCATGGCTCTGATTACATGGGCCTCATTAACATGCATATCTCTGTTTATGGCCGTTATGACCTTCTTTGGTCCCAAAGTTCATAAGCTTTACTCTGCAATGTATTGATAATAACAAAATATTGGTAGGATACACAACTCTCTTGCAATCATTTTGAAAAAAAAAGAAAAGAAAATAGCATTAAACTGTAATGCATGCACTGATAAAATATGATTTGCAGACCATGGGGAACAGTATAATAAGAAACCTGTGCAGGACTTGCATGGATTTAGTTCCCCATTTATCAAATTCATTTATGCAAGACAAATCAAAATATTGTTAAAGTCACTCATCTCTGTCACAATATTCAACCTCTACTTATATAGTGCTACCAAAGTATAAAAAAATACTCATCAAGGCTACAAAAAGGAAACAGTAAAAGGTAAAGTACAGCTGACAAGAAGGTGGGGGGGGGTGACATAAAGGAAAGGAGGAGGGGTTGGCAAAATGGTTAAGATGTTTAACTCACAAACACAAGGTATGAATTTAATTCTCACCTTTGAGGGACATTACCTAGGCTTAAAGTGGCCCCAAAGGGCAGACAACCTAGTGCTTACCTATGAAACTATGAATATCCAGGTTACAGCTGATGGCAAAAGGAAGAACATGACATGTGGCAAATTCTAAAACAAAATTTAAAGCATAGGAAATCAAAGGTGATGGCCTGCATACCCTGCATTTATATGCAAATGATTCTGAAGTGTTCTCTGATTTCAGTTCGGAAATCTCTGCAGAGACAGCTGCAGTTTTCATGACATAAAAGACCTTTTTTATCTTTATCAAGTAGGTTGGCAAGAAAGATTCAACTAACAAATGGATCCTAGTTACGAGAGCTCTTCTGTTACAAGTAGATAGGGATAAACATAGCCGGGTTTGTTTTACAGCCATAAATATTGCATGCCAAAAGATTACATCACAAATGAATTGATGACTAAATTGGTTATCATTAAGCTATGAGGAATGAACCAATGGTCAGCTGTTTAGTCTTTTACTTTCTTGAGGAAGAATAATATTACAAATAGAATAAGACAGGAATTGTCTATTTTGTGGTATGTGCTACAGAAATCACCCCAACCGTCTCATGTGGTAATACAGCATTACTGCATATTCAGGAATCCAAGCACAGTCTGTGCTGTCTGCTACAGCACACATCTACCTAGATGGCCTGCCCAATTTATTTGCTGTACTTTATATTCTAAAATGTAAGAATGAGTAGCTCAGATTGTTATATTACGCCAGTAACAACAAACATCGACCTTTTTCTGCAGACATTACACAAATGTGTAATTGGGCTACATCACAAGTTGTAGTTGTGTAATTTTGCACATACAGTGCATATAATACTCCTGACTGCCTCACCTCCCATGTAATATACAGTAATTCTCATATTTAGGGTCACCTCTGCCTTCCACCCCAAAAAAGATAATATTGTCTAAGTCTATTCCACTAGTATAATACAAAATAAACTGCTAATTCTTAAAAGTTAGCATATCATATCCCTTATAATATAATAAGTTTAATGTCTGCAGATTCAGTTTACCACTCTTTTCCAGTTGTTAGAATAATGAACATCCCTTCTCGGTGTTCAAGGTATCTACCCCCAGTATGAGACTGATTTGAATGCTATTGCTCATGTACAGGGTACCCCCCCCCTTCCCACCCATCACTCAATCTTTTTAGTGCTGCTGTCAAGGCTATGGTTAACTTGCTGTGTTTCACCACAATGTAAGGCTGTAAAGAAAAGTAATTTATACACACGTTCCTTCTGCAGCTCATTTTTAGCTCATTTACATGTTGCTGGACTGGGATAGTATACAGATCCAGGATAAAAACTGTATACCGATGGACAGGACCTGAGGGACTAAGAGTACCAGACCGAGTTCCATGCTATGTGTCTGGAGGAGGGGGGACTACATGGGAGTGTTCACTACTGCAGAATGTACAGGGAGTAAATAGGGTAATGTGCCCTTTTATGTGATGAGCAAAGACTGAGCTGGGACAACACAGGAGTCCTGTGTACCACAATATGGCATAATGTTAGTCCTGGTGCTATGTCTGCGTCTGTTTTTCAGTCAGACAGAAAGTATAATATGGCAATGCAGAAAAATCATTAGTATTTCACTGTGATGTACTATCTGTTGTGGAGCAGTGAGCTGTAACTCCTTTACATCTCACTGCATCGTGCTAGAATCCAAAGAAAGGGAATGTTATGATGACCCAGGTACTTCCATGCCATTGGTGCTAGTACAATGCTAAGAGGTTTAATGACCTGTGCTTAACTGCACCACCCAAGTTTCAGTAGTAAAACCCACTCTGTACAATTACAGTGATGAGGTCTCCAGAAATGCATACTGTGGTCCAGGTGAACTTTTAACTTGCTGTGTTATATACAGTTTTCTCTACATCCATGTATTCTGTCAGTCTTATTACTGATTCATGCTTCTTTTAGCCAAAAAAAAAAAATAGTTTTGTTTCTTTTTTAACGCAGGTGTTACATGTCTCTGATGTTTTACTTAGTTTAACCACAGCTGCTGTTCAGCTTTTACACATTGACAAGGCTAAGTAGAATCTTATGGGTTATTGATATACCATGCAACAGTTGGGTGTTTGTCACACTTGTAATGCTGTGTTATAATCTTTCTGTCTATATTAATCTTAATCACACACACACACACACACACACACACACACAGACACACACATAAAAGTATGGGAGTTTGCTTGTGCATGTGGGGTGGGGGGTGAAATCAAAGATCTGTTTTAGGTTATTTTTCTTTAGTTCATCAATTTACACCTACTTCAAAAACAAGTGTGTGTGTGTGTGTGTGTGTGTGTGTGTGTGTGTGTGTGTGTGTGTGTGTGTGTGTGTGTGTGTGTGAGAGAAAGTGTCTAGGACCAATCTTGGAAAAAGCCAACAGGTTTCTTGAAAATGTTATCAACTGTTAGTTTGAAAGTTAAAGCTAGTCCAAAACTTTAGCCCATGTTAATGATAAAAAGTAGAAGAAAGAAAAAAAAGAAAAAGAAAAAAAAGACTCCAGAGACCTTGATTCTAACAGAAAATAATTAATGCACTAATTGATTTGATTGACCACAGGACCTGGACTAGCTTTAACTTTGAGACTAACAACATACAAAATTTTCAGAAAATTAGGCGGCTTTGAGATTTGTCCTAGTCACTTTTGCTTGTTCTTGTTTTTGGTTACAGATTTCTGAGCTGGACTGATTCTTTCCTTTACAGAGATGGGTGGCAGTTTAAGGTTTGTCTGTGTGTGTGTGTGTGTGTGTGTGTGTGTGTGTGTGTGTGTGTGTGTGTGTGTGTGTGTGTGTGTGTGTATGTGTGTAAGTCAAAAAGCTATTTTAGGTTATTTTTCTTCAGTAACCCAATTTACACCTACTTTACAATAAATTTGCTGATTCACTGACTGACTTTTGAATAAAAACTACACTTTGTACATTTAGGTACCCAGTTTGCTGCACTGTGGACCCTTGTCTTTGCATGTAACAACCCCCTCACCAAATGCAGTATTAAAATGTATGTTTCACAGTTTGCCACACAGGGCTGTGTTGTGGTACAATATACCCCCCCTCCCCACACACACACATCAAGACAAGTGTGTTGTGATATTGCAGGGTACACAGTCTGTTACTCTGTGTTTTCTGGGAATCATTGCAAACCCTTAAATTAACCTTCTCTGTAGAGTATAAATAGGACACCTCTGCCCTACTGTGTGCCCTACCTGTCTTCTAGGACTCCATCCCCATGCACTCTCTAAGTGTCTTTCAATTAATTGTAAGGCACTGTATTTCTCTCTCTCTCTTTGTTAGGTATACACTAAGTATGCACTGAGAGTCATGCTGCTGTATTACCAACTGTGCTTCTTTCAATACCAAGGCCAGTATACCTTCATACAACAGCACAGGTAACACCTCTGAAATGGCTGCCTGTCTTCTCAGACTGACTCCAGAGAGCAGCAGATTGCTTTGTACCGATGCTGCAGTAAAGGTTTTCTAGAACAAACTGCAGGGTAATGGCTACAGCTTGTTCTAAACCTTCATTTCTACTTTTTCCCTTTCCTTCACATGTAGGACCATAATCCTGTGTTAACAATAATGCAATTGGTTTGCATGTACAGCCTGATGCTAAGCTCTGAAGCTGTTCAGAGTCTGCAGGCGTAACTGCTCGCCAGGCATGTCTGTGTTAAACATTGCCCTCAATTCCTGTCCTAGTCATAGTGGCACTGATTAATACACTGTCACTGGCATACTTACTCTGAGGCAATGTATCTGCCAGATAAACACAAGCCTAGCAGAAATAATGTCACTAGCTGGGGAAAGTAATCCCGTGCTGAAAATGACCTCGGAAGAGGTAAAGCATGAGACTAATGTGTTTTCTATTTCCAAAATAGTCAGGGATTCCATGAGCCCTAAGTACTTATTAAAGTAACTTATCTAGCATTATGCCGCCCCCTAACATTGATGCTTAGAGCATTATGAAGTCAAAATTGCATCAATATTACTTGAAGATAAAGTGTTGACTGTGCCACAGTGACAACTTGCATTAACAAATGATATCGCTGCAGTCATATTCTATTTAACTGCCTCTATTTCATTTTGCAAAAAGATAAAGATGGCAAATACTACAAAACAGCAAATATGAGCACATTTCTTAGGGTGGAGAATTGTTATTTATTATAAATCGATCCATGCTGACGTTTCAGACTGGTTTTCAACAGAGTTATTAGGTGAACTGCTGTTATAGAATGGCTGCTACAAGAGGTTACTGAATTACTCAGGGCATTTCAGTACCTCACCTAGCTGATATTTCTAACCCACTTAGCCTTGTGGGGGTTGCCATGGTAGTAAGCCGACCAGGGTAGACCAGACTTCCCTTTCTCCTCTAACACTCTTTGTATTATTCTGTGGGATCACCAGGAATTCCTAGATAAGTTGAGATATAATCCATACAACATATCCTGAGTCTGCTCAGGCTTCCTCCCAGTCAGATGTGCCTGATACATCTCCCTTGGGAAGCCCTCAGGGGGCATTTAAACAAGGTGCCCCAACAACCCCAGCTGACACATCTCAGTAATCTCAGTATACAGATTCACCTGAATGGCTGAGTATTTTACCTTTTCATGAAGAGTGATTCCAATTACCCTGCCTCTCAGGAACTACCCAAAAATAACAACTGGACATGTGAAGAAGGGCACAAACTGACCAGTAAACTTACAGCTTTGTTCTATGGCTCAGCTCTTGCTTGACCACAGCATTGTTGTACAACACGAACAATACTGCCATAAGTGTTCCTAGAGGTCATCTGGTGATCTTGCCAGTCCCGGGATTGGCGTTCCCCTCAAGCCAAAGTTGAGAATAAAAAAAAATGATGTCATGTAACTCTGAACTGTAGCAACCTACTTTGTACAGTTACTAATGAACTGTAACAAAGAGCTTATACAAGGTCCTTACTACAGTTACTAACACACTAAAATACTAAGTTTATTTATTTATTTATTTACAAAACTGTGGTATCACCCTGTGGCTTCTTAATGAGTGCCAGTACTTCACTCAGACCCCATATGCAAATGCCACTTGTGCCCCCTAATAATGTCCACCTGGTGTTGCTACCCCCTATGCCCCACCTTAGTTACAACAGAGCACTCCCATCAATTAGTCAGTCTCATCCCCTCTGCCCTCACTTGGGACAAGACTCCAAGATAGTATAATAACTCCACCTGTGGTATCTGTTCCCAAACACACCTAGAGAAGGAAATCCACTTTTTTCTTTATCAGAGTCATAAGCTCTGATCTAGTGTTGATAATTTTTATCCTTGGTGTTTCCCACTCGGCAGCAAACCACATCAACGCACACTGGAAATCACAGTAACTGGAGACTTAAAGGGCAGCATCTTCTACAAACAACAAAATATCACCACCCCCTTGCTCCCTCATACTGCATACTTTTCAGACTTTCACTGCACCTTATTTTCCAATGAAAATTACAAACAGGAGCAGAGATGACACAATCATGGCAGAATCCTATATTCCACTGTGACTTTAAGGCTTAATGCTGAGAATGTGCTCATAACTCTCTCTCTCTCTCTCTCTCTCTCAACAAATATAGGAGCCAAATGATATGTAGCAGTTATGAAAGTGAAGGCCTGAGTATGAGAAGAATCTGGTAAAGGCTATGTGAAAGGACTTTCAGGTGATTTCAAAGTGGTTATGGCAAACCATCCAGTGAGTTAGGATAATGAGGTACAATATTACCCAAGCTGTCCTCAGTAAGGGAGGAGAGTCATTAACTGGGGATACTGTCATTAGATGAACAGAACACTTTGGGAATCTCCTGAATACGTGGACATGCTGTCCTCTGAGCAGACAATGCCACAAGCAGATTGTGGATGTGGATCCATTTCAAGAGATGTTGCAGCATTTAAGCAGTTATGCTGTGGCAAGCCTGCATGCACTGCTGCAGTCTGGCTTGAAATGCTGAATGCGCTGGACTTTGTTGGGGTGTTGTGGTTATCACACTTTATCTGAGTTGCATGAAAGCAGAAACATCTGCAATGATATTTTGAATAATGGTGCCATTTTCATTAAAAGGGACAGGGGATGCTTTCCAGTTATTGTGAGACAGAAGAATCTCATTCGTCATCCTCTCCAGAAAGGATATGCCAGGATGCTGGAAAAGTCATGTCATCTAATGGTCAAGTCTTTGATCCAGGATAAGCATAAGGATTCCATCCTAGCCATGCAGCTGTGGATTAACTGTATATAAAATGCATCTTATTGAAAAATCCATAATCATTTTTATTTTATTTTACTCCCTATCCAGTCTACAACCAACACTGGAGCTGTCTAAGTAAATGGTGCGAGATGGGAAGATGACCTTACATTTAGCAAAGCAAAGTTTATTTGTTGTTATTTTTTCCATCATCTATTTTTTATAGTTACATGTAACTGCTTTCTGTCAATTGCCATTGTGGCCAAAAAATAGTTTATTTATTTACTTTTTTTTTAATCCAAGTAAAGATTCAGAATGTAAAGAGATACTTATGGCATGGAAGAGTTTTAGACAGGAGAAGAGTGTTGAATGCAATAGGACAAAGCAGCCTACATCAGGTTCATAGGTTGATAGGTTAATAGGTTCATACTAGGCTATCTGCCCTAGGGCATTTATAAGCCTAGTCAGAGTGTGTTTGGCTTTCACCACCCATTTTAAAATAATTTAGCTATGCCCTTTTTCGAGGTTAGTATACTTTGCCTCTGTCTAACAGTGACACAGAAGTGATACCCGGGGTAAACCTACAATCTCCCATCCACTCATCAAGATTCCTCTTGAAGAGAGTCAATGAGGGACTCTGCCTAACCTGGACTGGGATTTTATTCCAGAGTGAAGGGAGCCTCTGGGTTATGAATCCGTCTCTCCAGCTTGTCCTATTTATTTCAGTGCTGAGGTTCAAGTCTCCTAAGCGCGTAGCTCAATGGAATTTGGATTTTCTGAGGTGCAGCATGTCCATTAATTCTGGGTTGGACATGGCTTTATATGTCAGGCACAGATCGCCTCTGAGCAGGCGGTATGCCACTGAGTAGAGCTGGAGATTCTTTAACTGGGCAGCATATGGCATCTGTTTGAGCCCTTTGATCCTCTTGGTGAGGTACTTTTGGTGTCTTTCCAGTTGTTGCAGGTGTCTGGTAAGGTACATCCCAAAAGGGGCATTGTACTCAATTATGGGCCTGATGAGGGATGAGTAAAGAGGCATGATGACCTCCCGTGATCTAGATGTGAATCCTTTCATGATTAGGTGGGCTATATAAAATGTTTTTCTAACCACTTTGGCCATGTGGTTGTCAAATGAGAGATTGCTATCAACTTGGGTCCCCAGGTCCCTAATTACTTCTTCTGTACTTAATGGATTACCACCTATGTGGTAATTTGTGGGCACTTTGTTTTTGCCAAAGGGGATGACTATACACTTTTTGGCATTTAGCTTGAGGCCATGGCTCTGGCACCAGTTGTCTGTTTCTATGAGGCCCTTTTGGAGGATGCTTGTATTGGCTGGAGAGTCAATTATGGCACCCAGTTTGCAGTCATCTGTGAACTTGGTCAGCCACAGTCCTTCCGTGTTGGCCTGTACCTCCGAGAAATATATACCGAACAAGAGAGGTCCCAGGACTGATCCTTGTGGGATGCCACTTGTAACTGGTTTGGAGTCTGACATGGCTCCAGCAATTCTAACCATGTGGGTTCTGTCCTTGAGCCAGTTTGCAACCCATCTAGTGACATAGGGGTTTATATTTAAGCTGCTGAGCTTATCTATAATGCCCAAGTGGGGTATTGTCTCGAAGGCTTTTGCGAGGTCTAGGTAGGCTGTGTGGACCACCTTCCCCTCGTCAATGGCCTTGGTGACTGTTTCAAAGAAATTGACCAGGTTTAAGAGGCAGGATCTGCCCTTAACAAAGCTGAACTGGGTAGGATCCAGTGTCTGTAGGTCCCCAATATCTTTATTTATGAGGTCCATGATGATCCTTTCCATAGCTTTGCAGACCAAGCTAGTCAGGCTTATGGGGTGATAGTTTCCAGGATCCGTTGAGGCACCACCTTTGTGGAGAGGGACCACTGTTGCTGTACGCCACTCTTTGGGTACATATCCTGTAGTAAGGCTGAGATTGAACAGTAGTTTTATGTTTGGGTTTAGCTCTTCTTGGAGTTCATGTAGGGCGCAGCCTGGGACACCGTCTGGTCCCATTGATGCTGTGTTTTTTGCTTTGGAGAGGGCGGCTCTTACCTGAGCATCTGAGATGTCAGGAGGGAAGCACTCTGCTAGGATAGATATTTGCCCTTTTGGTGGGGAGGTGGGGGGAGTTTGCTCTGAACCTGTCAGCTAGGATGTTGGCAATGTCTGTGGGTTCGGTGTATTTTTTGTCATTTTGGACTAATTCTGAGCATATCTGGGAATTCCCACCCAGGTTCCTAACATAACTAAAGAAAGCCTTGTGATTATCCTTAGTGTCCTGTGCAATTGTTCTCTCGAAGCTGGCCTTAGACGATTTTATGAGTGCCCGTAGTTTTTTGCTAATACTGATCAGAGATGCCTTTCCTTTTTGAGATTTTGCTCTATCATGTAGTAGCTTCCTCCTTCTATTCTATAGTTTGTTTATGGCTGGGGTCCACCAGACAGGACATCTGCCTTTGGAGGATTGGGTCTTGGTTTTATTTGGGATTGCATGATCCATGCATTCCTGAAGGTGTTCATAGAATGCGTTTATAAAGGATTCTGGGGGTCTGGGCCGTATTTTCCACAGGCCCAGGGGCTTTGAAGGATTCCACCTCAGTTTTGAGTGTGAAATTTGCTTTAGAGACGTTTTTCACTGTGGTTTTCTGGGCAGGGGGTGGGGTTGAGATGTGAATATCCAGTGAGATTAGTTTATGGTCTGATCTTACCAGTGAGGGATACACTTCTGGTCTGGAGCATAGAGTCCCCATGTTGGTGATGATCAGGTCCAGTATGTTTTCCCCTCTTGTGGGAGTGGTAATAAGTTGTTCCATAGCATTTGAGTTTATAAATTCTAGGAACCTTTGGGTTAGGGTGCTGGAGCTAGAGTAATGCTCCCAGTCTATGTTTGGGTAGTTGAAGTCGCCCAATATAATGGTGTTTGGAGAGACCTTCATATTTTCCAGTGTTCTCAGGAAGGCCGAGTGGGATTCCTGGGTTTGGGAGGGTGGTCTGTAGCAGGCTATAAACTGGAAGGCAGTTTTACCCACTGTTAGTTGCACATGGATAGTCTCTGATGCTTCGTGCTGTGCCACCAACCTGGAGGTGTGGGTATCTTTGACTAATATTGATACTCCCCCTCCTTTTGTGGTTCGGTCCAAGTTTTGGGTCTGAAAAGCATGGTATGAGGTATAACCTGGTAGTGCTGGGGTGCTCTCGGGAGCCTTGAACCAGGTTTCTGTTACTGCACAGATATCGATGTTCTCCATGCTAAGGAGAGTTTCGAATGCGTGCATCTTGAGGTTTAGACTTCTGGCGTTGAGTAACATTACTCTTAGTTTCTTATCCCTTGTGATACCTGTGGAGGTGGGTTTGTCTTTTGAGCCTTGCCTAAAAAGGCACTATGGGGGTAGCAAGAGCCTTTGCCAATATCCAAAAGCCCAGGGGTGACAGGTGCAAGCCATCCCTAGCGAAGCATCGTGGCTTGTCGAGCATGTCATCCCAGGCTGACAGGCATTGGATCCCCTTTGAATGACACCAATACTTAAGCCAATTGTTGAAATTGATCATCTTGTCTTCATATTGTGGCATCATTCTTGGTGAGGGTAAGATGCTACTCAAGGTCAGGGTCATACTGGCCTGGGCTACATGCTCAGAGAGCTCCTCTATGTCTCTTTTCATGTAGTCCAGGGAGGTACATCTCAGATCATTCACACCAGCATGGACAATGACTGAGTCATATTTGTACTTGCCTTGGAGTGACCTGAGTGCTTGTGTTATGTGGCGGATCCTAGCGCCCGACAGGCAGCTCACCATGACCTTCTCCTTGTTCAGCCCAGTGAGCGGGACGTCAGTGTGCCTGACGATAGAGTCACCTATTACAAGTGTATCAGGTGTGTTGTTTAGCCTTAAGGGCTGTGACTGTTCGGCACACTGGCTTTGTGAGCTATGTGTTGCACGTGTTTTGTTTTGGGGTAGCGGTTGCTTGGGTGTCTGCTTTGGAAGTCTCTGCTGCTTAGGCAGATTTTTATTTAGAGCCTCAGAGTATGTTTTTGTGTGTTTCTGTGTTTGGTTTGCTGTCATGGTAGGTCTATGTGAGACTGGAATTGTAGTGAGTGTGGTTTCCTTCTCCTCCTGACTGGTTATGCCAGTACTGAGTTGAGAGAGCTTAGCCTCCAGTTTGCAGGGGCTCCTGCAGTTTGGCCATCAGTGTTGCTAAGAGACAGTCATTTTACACAGCTGTCGGAATTATGACTGATTTCATAAGAATTAAATAATATAACTACTGAAGTGTTTTACCTTTGCAAAAACATTTTAGAGTGCCACTGTGAAGGAATTTTTCCTGGAGTCTTTTGAGTGGGTACACCATATATTCAATGGGACCACACTGGCCTCTTGTCAAAACACTAAGACAGTACCTTGAAAATAGTACTGAATCTGCTTGTAGACCAGCTAAGCTGTGTTTTGTTTTTTATTCCATCCTGCGGCTAATGGATTTTTTCCCAAAGTACTCTAAAAGACCAAAGCAGTTTGCAAATAACATAATGCTAACATTCTTGATAAGTTAAATTACAGCTCGATAACTTCAAAACAGCATATGTAAACAACAGGAAAAGGGAAATGCTTGAAGCAGTAATTTGCTACTGGAGTAAGGGCTGAAGAATCCTGCTGTAAAATGTCAGATTAGTAAGGAGTATCAACTGATTACTCTGACAACTACCTAGATAGACTGTGTGCAGAGCAGGTGTTTTAGAGATCAGGGGACAAGGAGCGGAAATGCAGCTGTAAGGACGAAGGTCCGCCTGATTTCCTATGTGCATGGGCAGGGAATACAAGAAAATGTGATGCTGCAGCACAAGTGGAACAGAGTCAGGGCTCCTGCAGGAAACATATAACTTTTTTGACAGGTAATTTTAAGAAGAGTGATTGTTTCACCTATGAGTAGAAAATTTTAACTGAATGTGCTGGGAGTGAGGTACACACAGAAGAGAATGCATTCATTTGTTAACCCCTACTATGCCTAAATACCTGGTATTAGGGATAAACAAGTGTTCTGTCCTTCTGACAGGACTTAGACTTATACAGTACAGAGTTAGAAGTGCTATAAATGAGATTCGTGACTGCAGGGTCCTAATTATTTTTTTAAACACTACTCCGTGCTGTAAGCAAGTAACAGATTTAAGAGTAAAAAAAAAGAGATTTTGAATTAAATGAGGTGTTACCAAATCAAAGGGTGTGGGGAACATTGTACCAGAAGTGAGGAATACAGTCACAACAGAAAACACAGTGCAGGTGTTTGTACCTGAAATTTGTGGAGTGAAGACTGATAGCAGAAGAGAGACACTTCTGTGAAACAGAAAGGAAGAGGCAAGTACTGGAGCAGAAGTACCTTTCTGCAGGTGTCTGTGACAAGAGGTCAAGAGTGCATTTTACCTAAATCAGAAGAAATCAAATACAGCAAGTTGGAGGGAGAGTGCTATTTGCTTTTCTCTATAGTACAGAGGTAATGTTAGAAATCAGTAAGTTCTGGGTTAAGCACCCAAGACTTGAAAAGTAATATTTCTAAGCTCCTCATGGGCCTTATATTCTGCAGAGATGTAATGTAGCTTAATCTAGTGCTGTGCTATTACAATGTTTGTCATACTGAACTGCAGAAAACATGGTGACATTTTGCTGCATTTTGCTATTATTTACACTGTAAACATTTGATTAACAATGGAAAAGAGTAAGGTAAATAATTGCATACTTTACCTTTTCTTTCAGTAATGAGATCGCTGTTGGCATGAGATATATATACAGGAATTATTTATGGTAGCCAGTCGACCACACTTCAGATGTGATAAGTTCTCCTTTGTCACATGCCCCGATGCTTGAAGTATGACTTGCAAGCACTGGAAGTCAGTTGGTATGAATTTTACATTTTTCCATTGTGCTGATTCATCCAGTTTTGGGACTGCAATGTGTGGCACTAAGTCTGTTCTAAGAATATTGAATATTATTCTCACTCTGAATATAGTGGCATACAACTGCTGGTGAACTATTAAATGAAACACTGCTGCAGTTCTTAGTACAGCAAGAAGAGAAAGACAAAATTAAATCACTCCTATTACTATCACTGGTTTGTGCTAATAGGATACAGAGTACCTTACAAAATGCCCCCCATTAAGAGATGAGAAACCACATTCTGTGGACAAATTCAGTGCTAAATAATGAAGGTCAGTCACATGTCCACTGACAGTAAACTGTCTAAAAATGTTTTTGGTTAATTCTGCTTAAACATCTACACTATCTTGGCTGATCTGCTACAATTAATAGTCAAAGCAGTGGTCATTTCTTGAGTCTGGAAATACTGACAATTATTACAGTTAAGCAGTTCACTGACAAATGCTTATCACTTCAGGGCACTTATTCTGATGGGTCCCTATTAAATTGCAGAACGTTTCAAAGTTCAAATGTCATATGGTCGACACCATATGATCGAACTTTGAAAAGTTCAAAGGTGGAAGGCAATGGCTCCTGTAACGACTGTGCCATTGCCCAGAAATTAAGGAGCCTCAATCCTCACCACTAACACCAGGGAGGTTGTCTCATAGAAGATGAAAGGATAACTAATACAGTAAAGTACAATTTGCCTTAGGTGCACACAGAGATCACAGTCAGTCTGGGGCTGGTTGCTCCCTTGCTCACCAGATCCCCAATAAGACTCCCCACTGGCACAGCTATAAGGTCCAGGTCTCAGTCTATCTGGGCAAGCTAAAACATCCAGTACCCTCTCTGTCCAACCAGTGCTTCATGTCTCTGCCAAGTAGCTGACACAACACACACACACACTTTGAGATAAGTATTTATACAACTCCACAGACACTCCTGGGAAAGGCTGACACAGATTCTCCAACTGTGCCCCTTTACCCAGACTATACGGTAGTAATTACTGCCACCACCCAGTTAATAATATCAGCTACTAAAAGGCCCTTAAAAGGGTGTCCAATTATTACTGTGCAATATTAATATCCAGTGGTAATGTGACTATTCAGTCTAAGGCTTATTGGAAGGGCGTAGACAGTAAACTCTATAAATATATCATGTACTCTAAAGCATAATTTATCTCTAAATAAACCAGCCACAGGTAGAAGGTTTTAAAAATATTTAATAATAAATAATTAAAACACAAGACAAAACTACTACACCACAGAGATATCTAAGAGTTCACAGATCACACAGAAACTTAAAATAATACAGTAGGACAGGTCTGATTTCAAAGAAAAATACCTAATTAATCTTTACTAGCTTTAACTATTCCTACACAGTGCTAAAAACTTACATGTGAGCATAAGCAGAGTGCTGGTAAGTTGGATATCAAGATCAAAATGCTTTTTGGTCTCTTGTGAGAAATAGTATTTAAACATTACTAACAAACATGTTTGCTGGGTCCCTCCCCAAATTACATCATTTTTGACACTTAGGTTTTCCCAGGCAAACAAACTGTATTATTTAGCAATCTAACACCTGCACAGAAACTTACAACAATAGAAGACATTTCACATGTATATTCTAAAAGAAACCAGAGCAAGAGAACACATTCCACATCTAAATTATGGTCATAAACGCTAGCCTTAAAACAATGGGCATGAAATCTTCATCCAGCCGCCTTTGAGTCGAATTCTAACATGAAAGAGATTCATAAGATCTTTTCAACTTAAAAAGACACATTTGAAATTCTTGGCTTGGTTTTCCTTACAGCAGATGGCAATGCTGCAACAATCTTGAAGTTCACATTTTACAGTGTTTTCTTTACACTCAAGAAACATGCCTGTATTTTACATTTATTATTAAGAAAACATGCCTGTATTTTACACTTATTTACAAATGCCAGAATTAGATATCAAATTCTATTTGACTAGGCTGGCAGCCTTCACCCATCTCTCCCCAATCGTCACAGCTCCGTATGCACAGAATGGGAAAATTTCACTTTTCTGCACTGAAGTGCAGTCTCGGAGTTGGTATATTTAAGTGGGGGGTATGGGGGGTGCAGGGGGGGCTTGCCCCCCTGCTCAGAGCATTAAGGTAAGTTTTTTTTACTTTTTTATTATATATTCGAGGTTTCAAGTTTCGCTTATATCTTGTCATACATATGAGGTTCAAAATTTTGAAGCTTCGAATATATACTATAGACCCTATTCTGACAGCATGCTGGCCCTCCATTAACCTTCTTGAAACTGTGTTACACAAAAAGAGACGTGCATTGCACCTCTTCAACATAATGAACCACAAGATCAGTTCTTAAATGTCCACTGCCATAGATTTGAAATGGTCAATAAAAAATTCCTCAGCATTCTACCAAAGAAATTATCTGGTTGGATGTGATGACAGCCAAGTTTTGAAAAGATGGCATTTTCAGGTAATAAGACAATGATAATAAGGACACTGCCTACTGATTTTTTATTTTTAATTTATGTATTAAAAACTTCTGAATGAGTAATTGATTAACTTTTTTTTGTTCAGATGGCAATAACTGTCTTCTGTTTTGTCTATTTCTTCTCTGTGTGTTCGTGTGTGCGTTTGTGTTCATGTGTCTGTGTGTGTGTGTGTGTGTGTGTGTGTGTGTGTGTGTGTGTGTGTGTGTGTGTGTGTGTGTGTGTGTGTGTGCGCATGTGTGTGTGTGTGTGTGAGAGAGTGAGTACATACTTGTGTGTATACCTACCTGTCCAGAATGTTGGACAAGAGTGTTAACCAAAATCCTAATCTCTGCTTTACTGGCAATGATTTTAGGTCTGGGCTTGCAGCATGTTTGGTGAAAGCACATTAATGTGATGCAGGTGTAACTTTTAGTGTGTAATTTGATTCTTATTCACTTCAGCAATGGGTTGCTTAGCCGTTGCTTTTGTTATTCTGTCCTTTATCACAGCCTTATTTACTGCCCCCCCCTTACAATTGTTCTGTGTAGTGCTGTGTGGCTTCATGAATTTAAAATGTACAGAAATCAACAAATACTGCATGCTTACTGTAAGATACAGATGGGGCTAGGCTTCTCATTCTAATGAATTTTAATTTTATAATGCTTAGTGGAGGCCATATGGATAAGTTCATAGGTTCATAGGTAGGTACTAGGCTATCGGCCCAAGGGCCTACGTAAGCCAAGCCAACAAGGTTCCCTGGCTTATGACACCCAAGAAAGTTATTTTCTTGTGCCACTGTTGAGCAGAGACACAGAAGTGATCCCCGGGGTGTATTTCCTATTTCCCATCCACTCATCAAGATTTTTCTTGAAGAGTGCTAATGAAGAACTTTGCTTGACATAGATGGGTAGCCTGTTCCAGAGTATGGGAAGTCTCTGGGACAGGAATCTATCCCTCCAGCATGTCCTGCATCTCTGACACTTCTTAACTGGTTATTTCCAGTATATAAAAAAGTGAAAAAATCAACTGTAACATTCACACATTTAATTTAAATTTGTATATTAGTTGTGTAGCAACAGTAGGAATAAGTCTGCGGGCAGGATTCATGAAGGCTTGCACGGAGTCTAAGAGTCGTGTAAGACTCCATGCAGCCCTCGCGATCCAGGAACAGCCCAAAATTCCATGTAAGAGACCAGTTAAAACGTCTCTTACATGGACTGGGCGTGGATATGCTAATCACCTCACTTGCAGCCGAAAGGCATGCAAATGAGGTAGATTAGCGATCCACGAAGCTGAAACCAGCCCATGTAAGAGTCGTGTTAGCTGCAGAAATGTACTCAGTTGACAACTGAGTACATTTCTGCAAATAACACAATGGAGCCATGTCAGCTCCAAATAAAGGGTGCATATGTATCAGGCAGCATGCCAATGGCCAAATATGTGGCCATTGGCAAGGTACCCCGATGCAAATATGAGAAAAAAGTAATTTTTTTTTTCGGCGATGTTTAAATGCAGCGCGGCCCCATGCAAATAGGCTGCGCTATATAAAACATACAAATGAAGGTTATAAACCCACAAATGTGGGTTTTATGCAATACATGGATTTACAATGCAGGGACCAGCAGACCAAAAACAACATGGCCACCGTTTAGTGGTTGCTAAGGGGGGAAGCTGAGTCTAAGACATGTAACTAAGCATTAGTAGGCAATCTTATGTAAATAAGTGTTAGAATATTGAATCCCACTGTCACATAGCAAATGAGCACATTCCGAGTAGTGTAAGAGTTACATAAGGGGGGAGGAACAGAGTAGGAGATAGGTGGGAATGGCAGAAGGAAATGCAGTTCATTGGAGGACAGTGTTACATGACAGATGTCAGACACATATCATGGAAAGAGGAGTGCCACAAGATAAGCATGGGAAAGTCAAGAAATAGAAAGTGTACACTGTAGCCAACACCAAAGTTTCTTGCTGGGCGTGCATGTGCACGTGTGTGCGCCAGGAGGCGCGAGTAGGGCAGTGTGCGCGCGTGTAAGGCAGACTGAGCATGTGGGTGCCTGTTGGCAGACTTGTAAGACTGTTTGCGCTGGTGTGCGCGTGTTTTAACCCGAATAAGTAGATTTTAAACTGTGTAAGCATGTGTGTGCACGTGTAAGCCACTGTGAGCGTGTTTCTGCTGGTATGCGCGTTGCTCCCCCCTGAGGAAACAGAAAGGAAAAAGGAAGCAACAGAAATAGTAGGAAGCTAGCAGGGAATACTGCTGGAGATAGCAGGTGAAAACAATTAGAAGCAGGCAATTGCACAGGCAGAATACTAGCCCAGCCCAGCACTTAAAACTCTGCAAACAGCAGTGCAGGATGTTTCTTTCAAGAGACACTGCAAGACAGGAGTAAGATATTAGAAGTGAAAACTGAAAAAGCTTCACTCAGAGCAGAAATGCTAGGGGCTGCCATATCTGTCATAAGGAGACATAGGCGACTTGCTGAGGGTGGTGACAATTCAAATGCTGCCAGACAACCCACAGTGAGGAGACGGAGAAGAGTGTACAGGCCCAGGGTCACCTACCAGGGGTTACATGAGCTGGAGATAGTGGAGCACTATAGAGTGGACAGAGACCTTCTGCAGCAAATTGTTGAGCTGTGCAGGCCATGCCTCACACACAGAACCAACAGAGGGGAACCCATCCCAGTGGAAACCAAGGTATGTGTTGTCTTAAGAATACTAGCAACAGGTACCTTCCAGAGACCAACTGGTGATATGATGGGGATCTCACAGGCATCAGCATCCAGGGTACTGCACCAGTTCCTGGATGCCATGTCAGCACATGTCGGAGATCATGTATATTTCCCCAATTCCCGTGAGGCATTGGCTAACAATATGCGGCTCTTCCAGCAAATAGCGGAATACCCTGAGGTAGTGGGTGCAATAGACTGCACGCATATACGCATCAAAGCACCAGCTGGTGAGCGGGGTAGGGCCTACATTAACCGCAAGGGCTTCCCCTCCATCAACTGCCAGGTCATGTGTGATGCCCAGGGCATAATAATGAATGTGTGTGCTGGCTGCCCTGGAAGCTACCATGATTCCCATATCTGGCATCTGACGCAGCTGTACCGCACATTTACCAGTGGGGACATCCCACATGGTCACTTAGTAGGGGATGCTGGATATGCACTGGAGCCGTGGCTGATGACACCCATCAGAAATGCACACACACCTGAACAGGAACGCCATAATGAGGGACACGCACAAACACATAATGTAATCAAGCGTGTGTTTGGGCTGCTCAAGTCATGGTTCCAGTGCCTGGATACATCTGGTGGAGCCTTGCAGTACTCACCAACTACATGTACCCAAATTGTCATGGTATGTGCTATGCTACATAATATGATTCTGCGAAAACAGCTGCAGCAGGATCACCATAGGGCTGAGACAAACAGCCCCCCACCATTGCCAAGTCAATCACAGGCAGAGCGTGACTCGGAGGAGGAACAACCTGAGCCTGCCCCAGTAGGCAGAAGGAGGCATGCCCAGTATGCCTTGGCCTTGGCAAAATGGCAACGCATAGCATATACACTGGCTCAGTAGGGACCCTGGAAATGATACCTCTCTCCAACTCACACATATAGTAAAAGGGACGCCTAAGTTGACACAACCTGCTTTCAAACATGTACAGGGAGTGTAGTATGTGCATCCAACATAGGCAGCCCTGCAGCACCACCTGAGGCATGATTGCCAAGTGTTAAGCAATGTAACACCATGTAGTATATGCAAACTTGATGACCCTGACTAACATCCTACCCTCACCAAGCATGATGCCACAATATGAAGATGAGTTGATCAATTGCAATAATTGGCTGAAGTATTGCTGTTAGTCAAAGGGGATCCAATGTGTGCCAGCCTGGGATGACATGCTGAGCACAACATGATGCTCCACCTGCTAGGGGTGGCGTGCACCTATCAGTCCTTGCCTTATGGATACTGGCAAAGGCTGTTGTTACCCCCAGTGTGCCTTGAATAGGTAAGGCTCAAAACACAAACCCACCTCCATAGGTATCACAAGGGATAAGAACCTAGATGTAATGCTACCCAATGCCAGAAGTCTAAACAGCAAGATGCATGCAGTCTAAACTCCCCCAGCATGGAGAATGTTGATATCTGTTCTGTAACAGAAAACTGGGTCAAGGCTCACAACAGCACCCTAACACTACCAGGTTACACCTCATACTGTGCTGTACAGCCCCAAAACATGGAACAAGCTACAAAAGGAGGGTGATTAGCAATAATTGTCAAGGATAACCACACCCCCATGTTGGTACCACAACAAGAAGCAGCATGGACTAGCCATGGTCAAGTAACAGTAGCTAAAACTGCCTCCCAGTTTATAGCCTGCTACAGACTACCGTCCTAACACCAGGAACTGCACTTGGCCTATGTTGGAATACATGAATATATCAAGCTCTCCAAACCACATTATATTGGGTGACTGAAAATACCCAAACATAGACTGGGAGCATTATTCTAGCTCCAACACCCTAGGACAAAGGTTCCTAGAATCCATAAACCAAAATGCTCAGGAACAACGTACCACTCCCACAAGAGGGGTAAGCATACTGGATGTGATAATCAGCAACATGGGTACTGGATGGCAAGATGAGAATTGTATCCCTCACTGGTAAGATCAAACCATAGAGTAATCACACCGGATATACACATCCTGACCACAGTCCCTGGCCAGAAAACCACAGTGAAAAACATGTGTAAAGCAAATGTTGCACTCCTCCAAACTGATGTGGAATCCATTAAAGGCCCTGTACATGTGCAAAATATGGGCCACACCTCAGAACCCATTATACAGGCATTCCATGAACACTGCCAGGAATGCATGGATTATGCAATCCCAAATAAAACCAAGACACAATGCCATACACGCAGGCATCTGGCATGGTGGACCCCAGCCATTACCAAACCATGCAAGAGAATGAGGAAGCTACTACATGATAGAGAAAACCTAAAAAGAGAAGTAATCTCTGATCAGTATTATGGCAATAAAATATGTCCACTCATACAATCCACTAAGGCCAGCTACAACAAGTTGAATCTGTGAATCTTGAGAGGCAATGTTACACCTGCCCCATGTACACAGACAACCCTCTCCTCCCCCCAAGAAATACAAATATATGTGAGAGATGCAACCATTTATCCAAACCGGAGGCTGAGCTCTCTCAACTCAGTACTGTCAAAACTAGTCAGGAGGAGAAGGTAACCACACACACACCACAAACCCAGTCTCACATAGACCTATCACAACTGCAAACCAAAGACATAAACACAGAAAAACATTCCCGGAGGCTCTAATTACAAACACACCACATCAACAGAGGCCTCCAAAGCAGACACCCAAGCAACCACTACCTCCAAACATAGCACATGCAACACATAGTACACAAAGCTGGTGTGCCAAACAGTCACAGGCCAGAAGGAGAAACAACATGCCTGATACAGTTGTAATAGGTGACTCCATAGTCAGACACACTGCTGTCCCGCTCACCAGACTGAACAAGGGAAAGGGTACAGTAAGCTGCCTGTAGGCTGCTACAATACGCCACATAACACAAGTATGCAGGTCACCCCAAAGCAAGTACAAATATGATGCAGTCATTGTCCATGCTGGTGTGAATGATCTGAGATGTACCTCCCTGGACTACATGAAAAGAGACATAGATGAGCTCTCCGATTATGTAGTCCAGGCCGGTATGACACTGACCTTGTGCAGCATCCTACCCTCACCAAGAATGATGCCACAGTACAAACACAGAATGATCAGCTTTAACAAGTGGCACAATTACTGGTGTCATTCCAAGGGGATCCAATGTCTGTCTGCTTGGGATGTCATGCTTGACAAGCCACGCTGCTTTGCCAGGGATGGCTTGCACCTGTTACCCCTGGGCGTCTGGATATTGGCTAAGGCTCTTGCCACCTCCATAGAGCCTTTTGTAGGCAAGGCTGAAAAGACTAACCCACCTCCCTAGAAAACATAAGTGGAAAGAAACATAAGGGTAATGCTGCCCAGTGCCAGACGTCTAAACCTCAACATGCATGCTCCCGAGGCCCTCCCCAGTATGGAGAACATCGATGTCCGTGCAGTGATAGAAACCTGCAGCAAGGCTCCTGAGAGCACACCAGCACTACCAGGTTATACCTCATATCATGCGTTATGGCCCCAAAACTTGGACCAAACCATAAAAGGAGGGGGAGTATCCATATTCAGCAAAGATACCCATACGTCCAGGTAATTGACAATGCACGAAGCATCAGAGACCACCCATGTGCAACTAACCGTAGGCAAAACTGCTGTACAGTCTGTAGCATGCTACAGACCAAACTCTCACACACAGGAACCCCACTCAGCCTTCCTGAAGACACTGGACAGTATGAATGTCTCACCAAATACCAAACAAGGTACTCACAAATTACCACATAGGTGGTAATCCATTACGTATGGGAGGAGTAATCAGGGACCTAGGGACACAAGTGGACAGTAACCTGTCATGTGACACTCACATTGCCAACATGGCTAGGAAGACCTTCTATATTGGCCACCTTATCATGAAAGGATTCACATCTACGTCAACAGAGGTCATTGTGCCCCTATACTGTTCTTTTATCAGGCCCATAATTTAGTACAATGCCTCATTTGGGATGTACCTTACCCGACACCTGCAGCAGTTAGAAAGACCTCAAAGGTACCACACCAAGAGGATAAAGGGTCTCAAATATATGTCATATGCTGCCTGGCTGTAGACCCCCCAGCTGTATGCAGTCACATACTGCCTACGCAGAGGCGTTGTATGCCTGTTGTACAAGGCCATGTACAACACAGGATTAATGGACATGCTCCACCCCAGAAAACCCAAATCCATCGGAGTTGTGAGAGCGAGAGATGTCAACCTCAACACATAATGAAATAGGATGTGCTGGAGGGACAGATGCATAACCCAGAGGCTCCCTACACCCTGGAACGGAATCCCACTCCATGTTAGGGAGAGCCCCTCACTGACTCTCTTCAACAGGAATCTTGCCAAGTGGATGGGTGATCATAGATGTACACTGGGGGTCTTCACTGTGTCACGTCCAGACAGAGGCACAGTAAAGTAAATCCTAAATGGCCATAATATTCACATAGCAAGGGGTGGCGAAAGCCACACACACTCTGGCTAGGCTTATAAATGCCCTAGGGCAGATAGCCTAGTATCAGCCTATGAACCTATGAAGATACAAATTGTACAGGACACTAAGGATAATCACAAGGCTTTCTTAACTGATGGTAGGAACCTTGTTGGGAATTCACAGATATGCTCTGAATCACTCAAATATTACAAACAATATACCAAACACACACACATTGCCAACATCCAACCTGACAGGTGCAGTGCAACCCCCCCCCCCCCCCAAATGCCAAATATCTATCCCAGCAGAGTGCTGACCCCCTGACATTGCAGATGCTGAGGTAACAGCCAGCATCTACAAAGCAAAACACACAGCATCAGTGGTACAAGATGGTGTCCTGGGCTGAGTCCAATATGGACTCCAAGAAGAATGGAACGCCAAATAACACTACTGCTCAATGTCAGCCTTACCACAGGATATGTACCCAAAGAGCAGTGTACAACAACAGTGGTCCTTCTCCACAAAGGTGTTGCCTGAATGGATACTGCAAACTATCACCCCAGAATCCTGACAAGCTTGGTCTGCAAAGCTATGGAAAGGATCAGCATGTACCTCAGACATAAAGATATTGGGGACCTACTGACACTGGACCCTACCCAGTGTGGCTTTCTTAAGTGCTGATCCTGCCCCTTAAACATGTTTGACTCATTTGAAACAGTCATTAAGGCCATTGATGAGGGGAATGTGGTCCACACAGCCTAGCTGGACCTTGCAAAAGGCTTCCATACAATACCCACGTGTTCATTATAGATAAGCTCACCAGCTTAAATATAAACCCCTATGTCAGTAGAGGGGTTGCAAACCAGACCAAGGACAGAAGTGACATGGTCAGAAATGCTACAGCCATGTCAGACTACAAACCAGATACAACTGACATCCCACAAGGCTCGGTCCTGGGACCTCCCTTGCTTGGTATATATGTCCCATAGGTACAGGCCAACATGGAAGGACTGTGTCTGAACAAGTTTGCAGAGGACTACAAACTGGCCACCATATCTGACCCTCCAGCTGACACAAGCATCCCACAAAAGGGCCACATAGAAACAGACAACTGGTGCCATAGCCATGACAGCAAGCTAATTGCAGAAAAGTGTATAGTCAACCCCTGTGGATATACAGTAAATGCCCACCAATTACCACATAGGTGTTAACCCATTAAGTACTTAAGATGTAATAACAGACCTGGGGACACAAGCTGATAGATATCTTGCATTGGACAAACATGTGGCTGTAGTGGTTACAGAAACATACCATATACCCACCTAATCATTAAGGTAGTCAGATCTAGATCAGGGGAGGTCATTGTGGCTCTGCAGTCATCCTTCATCAGCCTCACAATTGAGTACAATGGCCCCTGTGGGATGTACCTCAGCAGACACCTCCATCAACTGGAAAGACCCCAAAAGTACCTCACCAGGAGTATCAAAGAGCTTGAACAGATGCCATGTGTTGCCTGATTAAACAAACTGCAGCTCCACACAGTGCCATACTGCCCACCCAGAGGCAAGCTGTGCCTGATGTATAAAGCCATGTCCAAGCTGGAATCAATGAACATGCTGCACCCTGTACAATCTGAATGGCAGTGAGCTATGCACATGAGAGACCTGAACCCCAGCACTGACATACATAGGACATGCTGTACTGATTGATCCATAACACAGAAGCCACCCCCACTCTTGAGTAAACTCCCAGTACAGGTTAGCCAGAGAGTCACTCATCGACTCTCCTCAAGAGGAATCTTGATGAGTGGATGGGAGATGGTAGGTTTATCCTGGGTATCACTGTTACGTCACGGGTAGACAGAGGCACAGTATACTAACCATGACATATGTCATGGCAAACTCTAGTTACAATGTGTGTCGAAGAACAAACACACTCTCTGACTAGCATTAGAAATGGCCTAGGGCACATCGCTAGTGTTTGCCAATGTCCACCTATGTTGTGGAATACACTACCAATGTTGGACAAGCCTGGTTTAAGTAGTCCATATCTGAACATAATGCAACATGGTCATATGTGCACAACTGGCCCCTAACCAGTCTGTTGTGCTCACTATGAAAATCTAAAGCAGTGATAGGACTAAAGCCCAGGATACTGTCCACCACAGTGAAAGTACTGAACCAGTACACTATACGGTACTACAGTGTTTGGTCAGTATGAAAGGATGTTGACAACTGTATGCAAAGTATCCCATGCAAACCCTGCAGGCACAGTATAATCTCTGCTGAGTTCAGACACAAAGCAGTTGGCCAGTAAGTACACAACATGACACCCAACACACAACCATAAATGTGAGATATTGTTGAAGTTCACACTCATCCACAAATGTGGTGGACTGCAGATTTCAACATATGGAAAGCTCACACTGGGCATGCTCGCACACTTTGATAAATGAGACATATGTCAGACAACATGCCATGGAAAGCCTGAACTGGGCATGCTCACACACTTAGGCCATATCTCAGTTTAGCAGTTGGCCACACATATCTGGTATTTGTACGTGTTATTCCAGGAACCAACCACATTACAGCAATCTGCCCAGTGCACACAGTTAAATGACTACAGAGACATAAGTGATATAGTGGATCCCTCTCATCTTCAAACATCTTCCACAGATACACAAGTTGTTCATAGAAACAGGGAATGCTATGGCAATAAAGACCTGCAAACAGTCTATCAGCAACAAATATTGTGCATCTGACAATTAAACATATGGGTTGAATTTGCTATGCCACATCCATGTGGCTGGAACAGTAAGTGGGCATCAATAACAGACTGAGGGGAGCCTTATCTGCAGTGTCTGGACAATTTCACTGTCAACACTTTGTCGTGATGATTATGAGGGATTGAAGTGTCATGCCAGTACTGTTCAGAGATGTCCTCCCTCTGTGGGCTACTGCTCTGCAGTGTATTAGCTCACTCCATCTGTTGGACAGCTCATATATGGCTGGTGTACACCTGACAGGTGTCCTATTGTGGAGGAGTCATGGGTATATTTGGGATAGCATGATCAATGCAAACCTTCCACATGCTCATAGAATGCAATTGTCAAGGATTATGCAGAGTGGCCTGTATACTCTCCCAGCATGGGTCCTTTGAAGTCTTCCACCCCAGTCTTCACAAGTGCAAAGTCTGCTTTTGATAAATACACTTTGTTTGCAGTGACAACCTTGCCTGGGGGTGGGGATGGGATATGGATGTCCAGGGAAAGGTGGGTATGGTCAGATATCAACAATGGTGGTCTACCTCTGGTGTGGAACAGTGAGTACCTATGTTGGAGATGGTTAGGTGCAATATGTATTCCCCCTTGTGGCTGTGGTGAGTGGTCCTGCCATAGCACATGGACACACAAATTGTAGTGGCTGTAGGGTAATGTTGTAGAGGCCTGAGTAGTTCCCACACAATATACCTGTACCTGATGTTAACAACTGGAATGGTGTATGTGAACACCTTCATATCTTGGCACTGTTCCCAGGGAAGCAAAGTGTGTGTCCTGGATGTGGGAGGGGTGGTCTGAACTGGTTGTGTTGTGTGTTACAGGTCCTGTGGTCATGAAGCATGGTATAAAACATAACCTGCCAGTGCTGATGTGCATATCTGACCCTGAAGTAGGTGGCTGCAAATGCATATATATGCTATCCCCCACCTGATAGGTAATAATAGATGTACATACCTCTGTATAAATAATGATGTCAGCACCCTATAAATACTGCAGGTGCAGAACAGATGCCCAGTAATTTGGATAGTGTGCTCTGCTAATGCATCTCCCTCAAGTGTCATAATATAGTTAGGTAGGGATTTGAATCCTGCAAATGCTCAGTGTGTGGGTGAGCGGGGTTGGTGTGTGTGCAATTCTGTGTGAGAGAAATGTCCCTTTTGGCAACTAGGAGAACACACTACAGGATGCACATTCCCCTTTCTAAACACTGATAATGTCAGCACCCTATATGTACAGCCGGAGAAGGGAAACCTCCCAGTCATGCGTATAGCGTGCTCCGCTAATGCGTCCATCGTGAGTGTCATAACATAGTTTGGTAGGGGTTTGAATCCTGCAAATGCTCAGTGTATGCTCTTGATTGAGGGGGATTAGTGTGTGTGCAATTCTGTGTGAACGAAATGTCCCTTTTGGCAACTAGGAGAACACACTACAGGATGCGCATTCCCCTTTCTAAACACTGATGATGTCAGCACCCTATAAGTACAGCAGGAGAAGGGAAACCTCCCAGTAATGTGAATAGTGCACTCCACTAATGCATCTGTCTTGAGCGTCATAACATAGTTAGGTAGGGGTTTGAATCCTGCAAATGCTCAGTGTGTTTGGGTGAGGGGGGTTAGTGTGTGGCAATTCTGTATGAAAAAAATGTCCCTTTTGGTAACTAGGAGAACACACTACATGATGCACATTCCTCTTTCTAAACACTGATGATGTCAGCACCCTATAAGTACAGTCGGAGAAGAGAAACGTCCCAGAAATGCAAATAGCGCACTCGGCTACTGCGTCTTGTACTAGTGTCATCACATAGTTAGGTAAGGGTTTGAATCCTGCAAGTGTGTGTGAGGGGGTGGAAGTAGGGTGTGTGCAATTGCATGTGTAAAAGAACTGACCCTTTTGGCAACCAGTACAACACACCAGCTGCTGCATATTCCAATCTCTAATCAGAGATGATGTCAGTACCCTACAAGTACAGCAGAAGAGGGCAAATCTCCCAGTAATGCAAATAGCATGCTCTGCTACTGCATCTCTCACTACTGTCATAGCACAGTTAGTTATGGCTTTGAATTCCACAAATGCCACGTTTGTTTTTGTCACACAGAATGCCCATGTGTGTGGGTTGTTGTTCACAATAATGCATGACATTGATTAAACCAGTAATGGCAATGCACACATATGATGTATGTGTGTGCCAAATACACATATATACCTGTCACCTTCAATAGTTCCCATATCTGACGCCTGCCACATGTGAATACATGGTATTTGCACTGGATAACATTATGACTGTGGTTTTCTGTGTGGGTGCTGCATGTGGTATGTGTATATACAGTGTGAGCTGTATATGGTATCATCCTAGCAGCGAGGGATACGCATCTGGTCTGGGGCATATAGTCTACATGTTGTTGATAAACAGGTGCTGCATGTTTTCACCTGTTGTGGGAGTGGTAACAAGTTGTTCCATAACAATGCAGTGACTACATGCTAGGAACCTTTCAGCTAGGGTGTTGTAGCTACAGTAATTCATCAGCATTCAGTAATACTTCAGCATTCATGGTGAGGGTATGATGCCAACCAAGGTCAGGGTCATATCAGCCTGTGCCACATGCTCAGAGAGCCCTTCTATGTTCCCTATCATGTAGTCCAGGGAGGTACATCACAGGTCAGCCATAGTGGCATGGGCAATGACTGAGTCATATGTGTCCATGCCTCTGACTGACCTGTATGCTTGTGTTATGTGGTGGACCATAGTGCCCCACGGGCATATCACTGTGACCTTCACCTTGTCCAGCCTGGTGAGCGGGACCTCACTGTACCGGACAATAAAGGTACCTAACACAACTGTAGCAGGTGTGTTGTCTAGCCGTACAGGCTGTGACTGTTTGGCACTCAGGATTTGTGTGCTATGTGTTGCACGTGCTGTGTTCTGGCTTAACATATGCCTGTGTGCCAGCTGCAGAGGTGTCTGCTGCTCAGGCAGGATGCTATTCTGAGGCTCCAAGAATGCCCCAGTGTGTTCATGTGTTTGGATTGCTGTCAGTGTAGGTCTACATCAGACTGGTATTGTAGTCACTGTAGTATTTCATGCCACCTGACAGGTTATGCCAGTATTGGGTTCAGAGTGCTTAGTCCCCAGTTTGGCTATGTGGTTGCATCTCACACATGTGTTGTACGTTCATGGGCAGTGGAGAGGGTTGATTGTGTACATGTGGCAGCTGTGACATTGCCACATGACTCACATATTCCACATCTGTACCATAGAGGTGACTGACAAGTGACCTTTGCACATGCTACCATAGCATTGTGATTGCCATGGTGATTAACAGCACATAGGGCCAATGGGGAACAAGGTACAGAAGGTGAGTATGTGAGGGTGTAGTGCCTATGATTAGTTAGCGCTGGCATATATGACTGCTCACGTGGTCAAATGCCAGGTAAGTCATATGCAATGTGTCACAGGCAACGTACATGCGAACAGGACAAACAGTGACGTTCTGTCAAGTGAGACATGGACATACGTATAGTAAGCTATGCAGCTGTCACTAGGAATCCACAGAAGCTCCGTAAATCTGCATTGCAGGTGGAATCAGTGTTCCAGGGTAACTGCAAGCAAACATGCATGCAAACAAAGCTACAGTAAGCAGGGCTGCATATAGTCCATTGTACAACAAACAAGCTGTACCACTTCCAGTAGGTAACAGTGCAAATATGCAAGCACTATACGCATGTACATGGAAATACACAGGTCAGATGGCCAGGGTCCAGTCTCAGCGCACACAAGTGTACAAACCATGTACCGTCAGGATGTACAATAACCGGACGGAAACCCAGGTGCTCATACCTGCACTAATACACATGTCAAATAACAGACACTGAGCCTTCACTCAGTGGTTCCATACTTAGTAGGATGTATGCTACCTGTCCTGCCACCACAGTATCCCTGACATTTATGGGGACTTTCCCTCCTGTGAAAGTTAGTTTTGTGTGTTGGGGCTGTCTAGCATGGTATGAGGTGTGAGCTTGCAGTGCTAGGGTGCTCCTGTGTGTCCTGTACCAGTCGTGTAGTACTGCACACATATCAACATCCTCAAACATCTGCATTGCAGAGTCCAGTGTGGGCAACATGCCACTTTCAGTTTACATGTCCATCATTGCATATCAATACTTTCATTACCTTATCCCCTGTGCTACCTATGTATGTAGCCTTCTGTTGACATCCTTACCACCAGTATTCCAACATGTGCAGATGATACACTATGGTACTTACCATGGGTGTAGACAACAGTACATGACAATCATACCCTTACTGCATCAGGCATGCTGGGATATACCCACAATTATATCAGCACACTGTACTGTTAACAACATGATACTATTACTACACGTCTATGTAGTCACCCTGTGCATCAGCAACATGTTAACCTGTACCTGCACTGATGTTACAGATCGCAAGAGGTGGCACAGTTTCATCATATGCACAGGGTGTGAACTTGGTATGCCTGAGTCTGCCACTGATACCACCAATTGACATGTATGTGTATGTGTGTTGGTGAGGGACAGCAGTACAAGGTGGGGCAATGTTGATGCAGTGTGTGCATGTATGCAGTAGCCCTAGGTGTTGTCAATTCGCATGTGTGTATGGATGCATGCAGTTCCACCTCATGGGTGCCATATACCAGTGTTTGTGGACAGCCACAGACTGTACCTGACAGGTCATACAGATCAGTGTCTCTGGCCACGGACACGGTACCTGTGCCTTGCAGGGGTGCTACGGACCGTATCCGGTACTAATCCAGACTGGGTACTGTCATCAGAAGCAGGTGTTCGTTGACTGGACACAGATCCCTGTTGGACCTGTCCAGAGCCACGTGCACGTGGTCTCCCGGGGCGGTCTGATGACAGCACAGACCCAGCATTGCTGGGGCTGCTGTTGGCACTATGGGGGCGGCAACGGCCCTGTTGTCATCCGCGACGACTGCCAGCTGCTGCTGTTGCTGGCATACGCCCACATCGATGCCTCAACCGTCCACCACTGCCCTGGATCATGGACATGTAGTTGTGGAACTGATCTAATATGTCCCCACAACGTCTGTCTATGACATCGGTGAAATTACAGATGGCAGCCGCAATGTCACGCATACTGTCACTCATGGCTGTGCGACATGCTGTCAGCTCCCTCAGACCCTGTCTGGTGTACCGTTCCATACGTGACTGTGCCTGCATGACAGCCCGAAACATAGCTGAGGTTGTAAGACCTTTGTGGGCACGTCTGACAGAGGCAGTACGCCCATGGATGCTCCCACGAGAACCCCTGGACATCTGTCTGTGTGGTACCATCTCAGGGCCATGCCCATGGCTGCTGTGTGGGGAAGCATGTGCCACAGATACCACATTACCCTGGTCAATGCCCACTGTATCCTTTCCATCACCTAGGGACATTGGTGACAAAGGATGTATTGGCAGAATGACTGTCCGCATTGATGGGGTTGACAGCTGTGTACTGTCAATTGGCTGACCAATGACGGACCCTGGCACACCTTCCTGTGAAATTACACAGATATCATCATCACCACCCGTGGCACCTGATTCAAGTTCCCTGCTGCATGACACCAGAGCAGCACCAGAACCTGTGGGAGGGAAACAGGAAACACAGTTTACAATGTCTACACAATGTTACCAGTGATGCACACATGCACACATGCAGACATACACACATGCACACATGCACACATGCACAGGTGCACACATGCACACATGCGCACATGCGCACATGCACACATGCACACATGCGCATATGCACACATACACACATGCACACACACACAGGTGCACACATGCACACAGTTGCACACTTGCACACTTGCACACTACTCAGTATGTGAGATATCAACACACAGACGCAGACACACCTGCATGCATACACAGAGCACTACTGATTGAGCCTAATATTACTATTACTATCAAGACTATTAAAGGTATTGTTAATACACACTCACCAGCATGGATAGGCTGCATTGCTGTTACACTGGAGGGACCTGCAGAAGTGAGGAAATTAATGTCAGTGGGCACAACTGTGCCATTGTTACTGAGTATGATACAGGTCAGTAGTACAACAGTTGCCTTTCACAGGTCAGCTGCTGATATTGAGAATATCACACTTGCACATTAAATACTATGATGACAGTTACAAACCAAGGACACACCTCACACATGCATTAACTACCAGTGTACACAACAGTCAACTATACATATGGCATATTACCTGCACGCTCGTAGTCATGGTGCTGTGTGGCTCCATCCTCCATCATAATGCAGGTCTGCTGCTGTTGTTGTTGTTGGTGTGCTGGAGCCACAACACTTAGGAGTAGTCCCTCCAGTCTGGTGAGTGGGGGATGTGTAGCGACCCCACCACCTGTGGCAACCTGTTGCCTGTGGATATCCGACGCACGCTGACGGACATTTCTGATTAAATCACTGCAGTGATGTCGTACCTGCTCATATGTCCTATTATGCGTGCCTATGTCATTTACCCGACGGACCAGGTCTTGCCACAGTGCAGCCCTCTCCTGCTGATTCTGGCTGGTGCGGAAAAGAGTATTGCAAAATCCCACACCAGGCTCTGGTGTATTTCCTCATCCTCGGCTGCACAGTATGCCGGATTGCGCTGGTGAACCACGGTCCTGAAAAAGAAAATAAAATGATATCAGCAAAATATATCAGCAGAATTTGGCACACATACTACACATGTTACTCGACTGTTGTGATACAACATATCTCCCATATATAGCATCTGTCTGTCTATTGGTGGATACACATGTAAATGGCCAGGTATCAGTGCTCAGCCAACAACTGTGCAACAGTACCTGGCACACTCCATACGACATACTACCAAACCCCAGCAGTCAGCACACTGATTCAGATCCAAAGCACCTCCTCACTCTGGGGGTTTGTATTGAGGTACTGTATGGGGAACATCATCAACTACTGTGATCTGACCACAGACTAATCACCCTGGATATACATATCCCACCTCCACCACCAGCACAAATGACTACAGTGAATAACATTTCAAACACAAACTTTACACTTCTTAAGACTGAGATGGTATCCTTTAAGCCCACTGGGCCAGTGGATGCCACAACCCACAATGCTGACTCCTTCACAAATGATTTTTACGGACATCTCCGAGAATGTATGGATCATGCAATCCCATATAAGACCAAAACACTCTCCACAAAGGGAAAGCATCCTGTCTGGTGGACCCCAGCCATAAACAGATTGTATAACAAAAGATGGAAACTACTGCAAGACAGAGTATAATTCCATAAAGGGAAGGCATGTCTGATCATCACCAGTAAAGAGCTATGTTCTCTCATACAAACATCCATGAGCAACTTTGAGAGGGAAATCACCAGGGACACTACAGATAACCACAAGGCCTTCTTCAGTTATGTTAGAAACCTGATCAGAAACCCTCCAATATGCTCATAGTTAGTACACAACAACAAATAATTCACTGAACCCACAGATATTGGCAACATTGTGGCAGACAGGTTCAGTGCAATTTTCCCCCCTCCCTCTCCCCCAAACAAAGACATACTTATCCCAGCTGAATGTAACCTCCCTGTCATCACAGATGTCCAGGTGAGAGCCACCCTCAGAAAAGCAAAAAAAAAACAGCATCAATGGGACCTGATGGTATCCCCGGTTGCATGCTACATGAACTCCAAGAGGAGCTAAACCCGCATATAAAAGTGCTATGCAACACAAGCCTGACTACAGGATATGTACCTGTACACTGGCATACAGCAGCAGTGGTTCCACTCCACAAAGGAGGCACCTCTACATACCAATACAATACAACACAATACAATACAATACAATACAATACAATACAATACAATACGCTATTGCCCCTGGGACTACAGCAGCATACTGTTCTGCTACCCTGACCCTTGTGACACATGTGATGTGATGGTACCTGCTCCTATCAAACAGTTACACAGGGTGACTCATATGGCATATTACCTATCTGACTAACATTCAACAGGGGTATGTGTGACATGTACTCATGGGGAGTCTTGCTTCTTAACGCTGTGTGGTTTATTGCAGAGTATGTCTTATCTGTGGGTAGGAACCTGTACCTCCGCCATGTGCTCTCTACTGCGGTGTCAAGGACGACACACAGCAGTCATTTAAGTTGTGGAGGGTGTGAGGTGTTACTATGGTTGTTGGACATCTGTCATAGGTGTGACTTAAGTATGTAAATCCAGGAGTGGTAACCTCTATGTGGGTAGTATGTGTGCACTCTGTGGTGTTGTCAGTCACTGTGCATTGGTAATGTGTTTGAGTGCATTGTCACAGTGTCGTATATTCACTGTGTCCTTCTCCATATCTGTAGCTGTCATGTGAGGTACATACCGTGGCATACATTGTGTGGTGTGGAGGGGTACACTGACCTACATGTCCATAGCTGACACACCATGTCTGCTGACACATACCATGTACAGGTATTCCAGGAATAGTGTGCCACTGTGACTATCATTGGGGGGCCTATTGTACATGTTTATGACCCTGTTTACCCCTGACACATGCAGTGGTGGGCAGTCAATCACATATCTGGTGGTTACTGGTGTGGGTGATTTGAAATGGGGTATGGTACTCCAGTTTCGACACTGGTGTTCACTCCATGCCTTTGTCACCTGGCACCTGTTGCAATACATCTGTACACATGTGCCTCACTCAGAATATTTATATATATCTCCCTCTCTCTCTCTCTATATATATATATCTATATATATATATATATATATATATATGTGTGTTTATATATATATATATATATATATATATATATATATATATCTATATGTGTGTGTATATATATATGTATATATATATGTATATATATATACATATATATATATATATATATATATATATATATATATATATATATATATATATATATATATATATACATATATGTCTATATATATGTGTCTGTATACATATACACATATATATATCGATGTACATATATTGCTATAGATATGGAGAGGGGGGGGAGTGTGACAGAGAGGGGGTGAGAGTGACAGAGGGGGTGGGACAGGGGGAGTGTGAGATAGTCATATACTGTCATATCTGTAGATATACCAACACGAAAATGCAAGTCCACTGTTTGGCACAATAAAGGTTGTCCTCCAATACCACAGTACTATAGAAAGGCGAACTCTTACAAAGTAGAACCAAAGCTCTTTATTTCCACATAAAACACACAGATTGAGCGTGCTTTCATCTCGTATCGCGTAAAGCCACAGCACACACACGCGTAGCTAAGCGCACACAAGCGCATACCCGCTTACAACTGCTTAAAAGTGCTTACTCTTGCGCACACCCGCACTAATTTCTTTGAAAGAAATGAAAATGGGGAGACAGGAAAGTGGTGAAAAAAGGGTCACAAAGAGGGTAGGACAGTAGGGAAACAAGCTCGGGTTTTGCAGGAGGGATGTAGGTAAGGCCCATAACTGCCCATTTCTTCATCAGCAACAGCTGTGCATATGTTTGTAATTTGGTGTGACATTTGAAACCTTCCACCCCTGAGAGAGGTGTAAGGACAACAATAATACTTGTTGTACAGCCAATTGTAATTGACAGTTTACATGTCCAGCAGACATGTGTGCAAAATGGGCAGCTATGTATGGGGCGTAATTTATTTGTGGGTACAGAGTGCCCTTTTTTTTTTTTCAGGTGAGAGTGGTATGTCAGGTACAGGAAGTCGGTATAGCTGGGGAGGTAGGTTGGGTAGGTTAACAGACAAGACAAACAAGATGCATACAGGGGCAGTGTATGACACATGTGGGGGGGGTTACACAATTGACGGGGACGGATGTTTGGATATTTCGAGCCCATGAGCCCACAGATGGCAACAGTGGAACTGAGATCCCCACCCATGGGAAGTTGCCACTGTGCCTTCACTGCCCAGGACGGGGCTGTGCTGGGGGCTGTGTAGGCCGGGCAGCAGGCACGCCTGTGAGTTGTGCCACCCATGCCTCAAGCTGGCATAGGGGCGCAAGCAAAGCGTGCTGGATCTCCCTATGCACCACAGTCCGGACACTACAGAGGGTAAGTGGATGTTCACCTCCGGCCACGCTTGCAGAGGGGGGACGAGCCCCATCCCCTGCAGCGCTTCCACCCGCAGGTGGTACAGGGCTACTGGAGGAGGGTCCGGCCTGGGCACTACTGCCAGGTGCACTCGCCAGCTGAGGAGGGAGAGGTGGGTCCGCTGGAACCCGCTTTCCCTGTCGTCCTATGTTTTGCATTATGTTATGACAGTTTGGGTTAGTAACGTACAATACCATTCACAATTAGTTGTAACAGCATGCATTACTATTCCCATTAACCAAACACCCATATATTCAAGCCATTGAACAGCAAGCATAACACATGCATAATTTGAACAGCAGTACACAATCCAACAACATGCAGGGTTGATTGATTGCAACAGGCCATCAGGTTTGGATGTATGAATAGGGCAGATGCATCAATGTACATGCAAATATGTATGAACCAACAGGACAAATGTCCAGGGGTGTTAATTGTGATTGCACATACCAATTTCACGTGGAATGGATTATATGTGGTTATAGGGTAGGGTGAAGAAAATTTAATTAACAATTTCAAATACCAATACATATGCTGTACATTTCTACTAGCTGCAGATATATACACACTACAGTTCTGCCTACAGTTTCCTGTGTGATAACTACTTCAGGTTGGTGATAGGAATGTTACTGCTACATCAATATACATTTCATTTTTATTCATACACATTCATATCTGGCTCTGTTCAGCTACATCATCCTGCTACATTTGCTTTATATAGTTATAGACAACTGTGGATGTTTGGTATTTCAGACAACCATACTATCTGCATATTGCAGACTGAGAGCAACATATCCAGATTTTGGGACACACATTCCAGCTGTAGTACCGTTTTCAACACATGTTACTGTTTGGTTCTGCCTGTCACATTCATTTCATTCTGTACTGACTGCAGTATACTTTATTCAGGAGTTATTACTACTTTATTGGTGGATTCATACCTCTTTCTCACACTCTCTCACTTGTTTTATTTTTACAATTCAGGATGGTACTTAATTCTAGGCTTTATTGACATGTTTTACCTGTAGTTATAACAATCCTTTCCAACAGTCTCACTTATGTCATGTTTCTGTATTTCAACAGGGATATATTTCACACATGTGTTTTACTCAGCTTCTGCAGCTGTACTTTTCAGTCTGCTGCAGGTTATGTACTGTTATATTACAGGTGGGACATCTTTATTTCAGACTTGTTTCATTTTTATGTTTGGATTACAGGCTGCATCACACTTTTGTAATCAAGCAATACTTGCAAACCCTCTTACACTGTTACTTGCACATTTTATTAATTAGTGACTACACTGCACTCTTTTGCTAACTGTCATACTTATATATTTATTTACAGTTACAGGGAGAGAATTACTGACCTGCCTGGTGGCGCAACCGCACCAGCCTATCGCCATAGGCTCGACGGTTCACAGAACGGACACCTGCAGCTGTAATATAAATAAAGTAATATTGGAATACACATCTCCATAATATCAGCTAGGTTAATTTCTTACATAAATAATTACATGTAACTTACTCAGTAGTGGGGCGTTGGGCATTTGCCAGTCCTCCTGGATCCAACGGTTCAGTTGGTCCTGCTTCCGTCTCTTCAGGTCCGCATGGTGGTAACGGACCTGCTCACCAGTCCTTGGTATTCCTGTGGCACTGGTGAGATCATGAGCCAACCAGTCCCACACCTCAGCCATATATGCTCCCCACAGGACCTGGCCCTGCATGAGTTGGGCCTCATGATTATGGACAAGGAGCCAAACCATATATTTGGACTCCTCAACGCCCCACCTCTGAGCTCGGAAGCAACTACCCTCACCTACATCTGACATCCTGGCTGCAAGTCGGTTCTACAATCGGTTATGCTGTGTATTCCCACCTATGGGGCTTATATATGCCGTTTTTCCCGCACTTATCTGTGATTGACCATTTTGGAATTGTATCAGCTTCACAAAACCTGCTTTGTCATGCTCCTCTTTCTATTCATTCCTATATATATGCTATTACTGCATTTCTAAGCACAGCTGTCATGGCCTAGTGGTTCAGTACTTTGACTATGATGCATGGTATCCTGGGTTCAAACCTGGCCATTGCTTTTTATATTTTATGACTGTCTACACAGGCTAGGAGGTGTGTCTGTGTAAAGGCAATTTTGATACAGCTTGCTCAATGTTGCCCGTCGGTTAGCTTGTTGGGCTGTGCGCAGCTCCGCGCAAACGGATCACACTGGTTTACGCATGGTTTGGCTGTCAGCACACATATTGCACTCAACTCAGCTACAGGCACACAGTTTCAGCGTGTTAAAATGCTGCTCAACCCCAGGCACTCATTTTACACCTATTAAACCACTGCTCACCTACGGGCACTCATTTTACACCTGTTGTAACATTGATCACCTACGGGCACTCATTTTACACCTGTTAAAACACTGCTCACCTACAAGCAGATATCCTCAACTTGTTAGACTATAGCTCAGCTATGGGCACATCTCACATTTTTTTTTTATATTTTTATCTCACATTTCTTCAAAATACATGGCCCATTTCATTACATTTTACATAAGATATAATTTTATATATGTACATATATGTCAGGGACTTGTTTCGTGCTTATTTCACTAAAAATAAAAATTGATGTTGTGGGGGCTCGAACCATGACTGCCTCCTCTTCAGCCGACATCTCTACCGCTACGCTATTGCTTCTTGGCTTACTTTGCATATTTAGTTCTTATATGCTTTTCCACTGACTGCTAACTGTGGCTAAGCGCTGGGCACACCCGTGCAAACGAGCGCACTCACGGGCAAACATCTTTACAACTTATAAAAAAAAATATAAGATGTTCATTTATACATTTTATGTTCATAGTCTGTGGGGGCATGTGTTGTGTTGCGTTTATTCACATTTACACGGACTCTGTCGTGGGGGTTTACTTTCGGGACTTTTACTCTTCTGGGGGCGTGTCCGTTTGCAGGGCTCGCCCTACGGACACGCCCCCTACTGTCTTCCATGGACCGTGTTAGCCTTAGGTGTGATTCAGCATGCCCTCATGCATATGCATGATATGCTGACGTCTCACCGTTTAACTGCAGCCTCCGTGTAAGCCTTGTAACTCTTACACGGAGGCTTCGTGAATCCTGCCCTGTGTCTGTGAATGTATTTAATTGTGTGTGTATCTGTGTGCCTGTGACACATAACCTTGACATTTCTTGTCTCACAACTCAAAGACGAAAGTAACAATAATGAAGGATAATGAGACAGGCCTTCAAAGTACATAGTATAGCATGGCATAATGCAAGTTAAGAAAATAAGTAAAATCAAAAGCATTGCAGTTCCAAAGAAAACAAACATGCCACTCAGAGATTTTATGTTACTTTGGGATACCAAGCAAGTTTATACTGTCAAAAAAATTACAGTTTTTAAAAGCAACTGAAAAAGCATTTTGAGACAAGATCAGTTATTTTTGAGAAATATGATTAATGTATCAAGCAGTGTTATGACCATTTTAAGTCTAAGCTCAGAGGAGTACTATAAAAGTATCACTTTACATGAAAGGAAATATGTTTTTCCCTGTACTGCCCAGTTTGATAAGTTGCAAAGTGAAGGAAAGCAGAAATAGCTGGTATTAATTTTCATTTGTCTGTATGCTTGGTTTCTTGCAGTGAGTGAATAGTGTCTACATGCTTAGATGTGTTTAGGTTGAAAAAGGGACAGCTTTTTTTCTATCTCGGTAGCGCATTCTGTAAATGCGTAATGTTGTAGTGTGTTAGAGTAGGTAGGTGTGTGTTCAACTCCCGGCCCTTCCAAGTGTGTGTGTGTGTGTTTGTGTTTCCAGCTGTCTGGGGACACAAAAAAAAAAGAATAAAGGGGTTGGGAGGGTGGCCTAATGGTTAAGGTGTTTGCCTTACAAACACAAGGTGCAGGGTTTGAGTCTCACAAGGGATAATTGGCTAAGCTTAAAATGGCTCACAAGGGCAACTAGCTTAGTAAGAATCTATGAATCTATGAATCTATAATGAAACTTACAAGAACTAGCTCATTGTTTATGGATCCACAGCAATTTGCACTGATCATAGCACATTCTGTAAGGTTCCACAGTAGTTTGCACTGATCATAGCACATTCTGTAAGGTTCCACAGCAATTTGCACTGATCATAGCACATTCTGTAAGGTTCCACAGTAGTTTGCACTGATCATAGCACATTCTGTAAGGTTCCACAGTAGTTTGCACTGATCATAGCACATTCTGTAAGGTTCCACAGCAGTTTGCACTGATCATAGCACATTCTGTAAGGTTCCACAGTAGTTTGCACTAATAGCTCGCCTGTTTGTACTGATAATAGCTTGTTGAATAAGATTCCACAGCTGTTTGCATTTACCACAACTCATTCTTTAAGGTTCCACACAGCTGTCTGCACTGATAGCACCCTGTTGTGTAAGGTTCCACAGCTATTTGCACTTATCATAGCTCATTCTTTCACGTTCCGCAGCACTCTGCACTAATAATAGCTTGTAACAAGATTCCACAGCAGTTTGCACTGATCTTAACTCATTCTTTGAGGTTCCGTGGCTGTTAGCACTGATTATTGGTTTCATTAGGCATTTGATATTGACAGGATAATCATTAAACCCCCATATAAGCAAAAGGGAAGCTAATAATGCAAGTGATGGTCTATCAAGTACATCCAAGTGTTGCAGCTCTCTTACACACAGTGGCATTCATATGCACTTATCCCAGCCTTTAATACATCTTTCCCATGCAAAACTAAACCTCCTTTGAGAATGTTCTCTGTAATTCTACCCTTGACAATTCATTCCAGATTCCTAATGTTCTCATCATGAAGAAACATTCTTGGAAGCTGTACATCAAATGGTCTAGCTCTCCCAATCTTTCCTTTCCATCTCCCCCTCCAAGTGCTCCCAAACATTGTGGTATGATGAAGTAATTATGCCTCTTTTTATTCCCTCTTCTCATGTACACATGCCTAATGTTGTAAACCCCATACCTTATCTCCACCATAGCCTTCACCCTTATGATAACTCTAACCTGCAGGCTCTCTATAAACCTAATTTCCCTTAATCCAAATAGTCATCTGATGTAACCTATGAGTGTCCTGTGCAATACAAAGATGACCTCTATGTTTCTGCAAGTTGTTTCTCGTGCAATGTATCCCAGCATTGTCCTAGCCTGTAATTATTTACTTGTTTGGTTATTGGCCTGGTGATCCATTGGCGCAGAGGCTTTTTAAGTGGAGATCAATAAAGGAAAGTTCCAGAAGTGCAAAATGTAGTAACGAAACATCCCCAATATAAATATAATTGCCACAGAAATAAAAATGAGATTATACACACAATATACTCTCTCTCTCTCTTATATGCGTGCATGCACACACACACACACACATACACACACACACACACACACACACACACACACACACACACACACACACACACACACACACACACACACACACACACACACACACACACACATCTATGTATACTGAAAAGTAGAGGAAGGCTACTAACCCCACACATTTACAATATCATTTAATAGCCATATAAGACTTGATGCTCAGTGTGAAGCTTTTGTTAGAAACAAATTGTGATATCTTAAAATTAAGTGTATTCTGTTGTTTTTCTTAGAAGGCATGATACTCTTGATGTCTTCATCTTCTAGCAGATGGTTTTACTAATGCTAAGGAGCATTTTCACCAGATGTACCACATCAGTATCTTAGAGGGAGATCTACTGTTCAGTAAATGCTAACTTACCACAATTTCCATAAAGCAACTCATGGTTTTACTTGTATTACATCCACTGTATAACTATGTGCTTAGTATAAACAAGAAAAGCAAAACAAGCTGGAGCAGAGCAACGTGAAAGAATTCAGTTTAATTAGCGCTTTCGGAAACAGACAATGCTTTTCCTTCTTCAGACAAACCAGGAACAGTTCGAGATGCTTATAAACTTAATAGTCTACATAACAATTAATCAATTAAACTACAGGATACTCCATTTAAAGTAAAAAAATAAATAAAAAGTGTATATTGTAAGCTGTAAGCTTAGTAAAAAGTTAAACACCAAGTAGGGCTTAAGAAAAGACACAACAAAACAACCCCAAATTTAAATACATTATAAATTTCACGTAATTTATCACAACAGACCTAACAACTTACTATAAAAAATAAATAAATACAGTGACAAACTACTGCATCATTATTATTAAATAACCCAAGAGGAAAATGCTGATGAACATGTGACCAATAAATAATCTCTAAAGGGTTACAAAATAAGTAAAAAATTAGTAAAACTGACCATACGTAATTCCATCTTTTTTTAAAATTCATCTATTTAAAGCCAAGAGCTTAAGGAAACATTTAATTGCAACTGTTTCATTAAGCCCTGGAGGCAGGTAGGCTGCAGTATTGATTTGCCACCTCAATTCCTCAATTTCGAGTTTAATTTGCCAAGGGCCACCTCTCTCATCAACCTCTATCTGCTTTAATACAGTAAACCTAAAACTGTGGTTTGAAAACTCAGTAGTGTGCCTAGCTAAAGCATTGGTCTTGTCACCCCTACTTATGGCATACTGATGCTCGTATATGCGTTGCTTCAGCTTTCTTTCGGTCTTTCCAATGTAGAAAGCTTTGCAATCTTGGCAGCAAGCACAGTAGACAACTCCTTTTGTGTCACATGTGAATTTCCCTTGAACTTTATAAAGGGATCCCTAATCTTAAATTGGTAGGCAGAACTTAAATGCTTACATTGGTTGCACGCTCCACATTTGAACATACCTTTGTTTTTAACAACAGGTGGTTTAAAGGAGTATTGTAGTAAGGTTTTAAGATTACACCCCCGTCTAAAAGTAACTTTTGGTTTGTTGCCAAGAAATTTATGCAATGTGCTATCCTCAGTAACAAGAGTCCAATTCTTATTAAGGGTCTCCCTAATAAAAGAATGATGTAAGTTGTAAGTACATAAAAAACTAGTAGTATAACAGTGAATTTTATCGGTTAAAGAATCATGAACCTCATTTAAAGGGATTTCATGTTCCACCAGAATAACCAAAGGTAATAAAGGCCTAAAATGTCCACAATTTCTTTTAGTATTGACTTCAGTGGAAATCACAGAAACTAAACTTGACGGATAACCTCTCCTAAGAAACATTTTCTCAAGCATACGACATTCCTCCATAAAATCAGAGTCGTCTGAAATCATTCTAGCTGCCCTCACCATCTGACCCTTAACCACTGCTCTCTTTTGGTGGTAGGGATGGCAGCTAGAAAAATGGAGGAATGAGTTGGAGTAGGTGGGCTTCCTATAAATAGTGCTTTTAAATCTGCCTCTAGCAAGATCTTTGTAAATAAGAATGTCAAGGAAATTGATAGTCTCACTTTGCAAGTTAAAATTAAACTCCAAAAAGTTGGTTGAGGCAGTTATAAAATTAATAAAGTCCTGTACTGCTTCAATGGGGCCTTTCCATAATATGAACATGTCGTCTTGATAACGAGTGTACCAAGCAACATTGTTCTTGAAAATAGGGTTATCAAATAGCAGGGTAGTCTCCCAATGTGCCATTATACAGTTGGCAAAGCTGCCACCACAGGGAGAACCCATGGCAACTCCAGATTTTTGAAGGAACATTTTTCCTTCAAACCACATAAAGTTGTTGGCAAGAACTAACTCTAAGAGGGTTACTACAATGTAAATAGTGTTGTTGTTAATTTTCCTTAGTTGCAAAAAGTCCCTGATCCACTCAAGCCTCAACATTTGAGGGATCACAGTGTACAAATCCCTAACATCAACCGTCAGTAGTTGGTAGTCCTGATGGAAGGGAATGTTACTAAGTTCTGTTAAAAAACTCCACGAGTCTCTACATATTTGTTGCTCCTGCTCAACTTAGGGTCTCAAAATCTTATCAACATATTTGGTACAACCATATGTGATAGATCCACGGCCATCAACATTTTCCTCTTGGGTTATTTAATAATAATGATGTAGTAGTTTGTCACTGTATTTATTTATTTTTTATAGTAAGTTGTTAGGTCTATTGTGATAAATTACGTGACATTTATCATGTATTTAAATTTGGGGTTGTTTTGTTTTGTCTTTTCTTAAGCCCTACTTGGTGTTTAACTTTTTACTAAGCTTACAGCTTACAATATACACTTTTTATTTATTTTTTTACTTTAAATGGAGTATCCTGTAGTTTAATTGATTAATTGTTATGTAGACTATTAAGTTTATAAGCATCTCAAACTGTTCCTGGTTTGTCTGAAGAAGGAAAAGCATTGTCTGTTTCCGAAAGCGCTAATTAAATTGAGTTCTTTCACGTTGCTCTGCTCCAGCTTGTTTTGCTTTTTTTGATTTTACTAGTTTGTTAAGCCTGTTATTTGTCCGGTCGTTTTGTTATTATGGCTAACCAAGGTGGAGCGGGATCGCAAGGCTCTCTGTTCTCGCAAGATGAGCCTGTTTCAAATGGTTTGACCAATGTAAACTCTGGAACTGAAGAGGCGAACACCGTCGGGAATCTCACAGTCCTTCTCCAAGTCTTAATGGGGCGAGTGGAGAACTTATCACAGCAAGTAGAGAGTTTGGCAAACACTGCTAAGCTGGGAAATGGCACAACGCAGCAACCCCTTGTGCAACATGTACCTACAGGCTCTGTTACTTCATCGGGTACTACTATTGGCATTTCATCCCCTCCTAGTCATCTAAGGAATTGTGCATTGCATGAGGGGAACAGGGCTGAAACAGTCAGAAATGAGCAGATACCGATTCTAACGAGTGACTCTAACCAGCCAGTTGCCGGCAACCCTAATAGGATTATCAACGAACTAACTCCCTCACTCGGCAACTTTTTAGGTAATGAAGATTTTTTTAATGACAATTTTGTTACCAGTCCAAGTTATACACAATTGACTATATCAAACAACCTTTCAGTGAACATTAACTTGTTTGACCAGAAATTGTTTCATTGTAGGAAACTACAACTAGAAATTTCGTATCTAGAGGAGTGTCTGAAAAAAGAGATTATTCCAAAGGGCCTCAAGCAGTGGAGGTACCCTGTTGGTTTAGTTAATCAGTCTGAATTTCACTTTGAACTTTTAGATCTATTTAATAGGCAGGGGTACGAGTTTATTAAAGCGTTAATTAATTATTATAAATCACAAGTTGTCACACTTAAAAGTGAACTGGAAATCTTAGAACATGACATCAAGTCCAATTCTGACTTTTCTCGTTATAAATATGAATACACAAGGATTTTCAACAACATTGAAGCCACCATGATTAAATTAGCTAACACTAAGAAAAGAAAAATATTGAGGGATGTTCAGCAGTATGCTACTAGATCTGCCTATCCCCCGCCACCACCTGTCTCTCTTAACAGGTCTCAAGTTTTGTCTAATGAACATGGTAATATTGGGGAAGAAAGTGAGACCAACGACCCAGGTATCGAGTCAAATTCTCTTCCTAGCCAGAATGACATGTTACGAAGGAGTGAAAGAATAAGAAATAATGGCAATAACCACCCTGCTCCTAACAATCAGATTGTTGGTAACAACAACAGCAATAATTTCAGCAATAACCAATCTACATCAAACCCTCATCAGGTTTTTGCAGTGCACCAGTCCAACTCACCGAACAATTCGAGAACGCCCAAATATCAAGGGCGCACATGGAATCGAAGGAATCAGCGCAGGAGATAGTAACACCTGATGTACTTAACCCACAAATTCTTTCTAATTCCGGTGGTGACTTCCATATATACAACTACTCTGATTTAATGTTTCCTCAGGAAATCATTGACTTTTTTGCATTGGGGTTATCTTTTGTCCCAGATTCAGGAATGAACTTAGTTAGCATGATTGTTGATCTAAAATTATTTGTTCGCAAGATTAACCTTAGTGCTACTATGGGTTCCAACTCTGCTTTTACCAACTCACTCCGAGTCTCTAGTTCATTTAATCCCCCCCTTCTCCCTAATATTCTTGCTTTCAAAAAAATTTGTGAAATAAGACTTCAGGTCTTTTGCTCTCTCGGGCTCTAGCACCAGGAGAGGATGCTTTAACATTAGCAAAAAGGAGCGTGACTTCATCAAACTTTTGAAGGATTGCAAGATTAGGGTGATGAAACCGGATAAGGGGGGTGGTTTGGTCTGTATGGACCATATTACATACGTTTCTAGTATGATGAAGCATCTAGATAATTTAACCTATCAACTAGTTAGTTTAAATGAAGTCAACATGGCTTATAGTAAAATTAGGTCTACACTTGACAAACTTTTTATTGAAAAAGCTATCGATTTAGATTTGTTTAACTTTTTAACAATGCCTGCTCCTAAGATGGCATCATTGTTTGGCATACCTAAGATCCACAAGCAAGTTGTTAATCCACCTTTTAGACCCATTGTTGATGGGCGTGGATCTATCACATATGGTTGTGCCAAATATGTTGATAAGATTTTGAGACCCTTAGTTAAGCAGGAGCAACAAATATGTAGAGACTAGTGGAGTTTTTTAACAGAACTTAGTAACATTCCCTTCCATCAGGACTACCAACTACTGACGGTTGATGTTAGGGATTTGTACACTGTGATCCCTCAAATGTTGGGGCTTGAGTGGATCAGGGACTTTTTGCAGCTAAGGAAAATTAACAACAACACTATTTACGTTGTAGAAACCCTCTTAGAGTTAGTTCTTGCCAACAACTTTATGTGGTTTGAAGGAAAAATGTTCCTTCAAAAATCTGGAGTTGCCATGGGTTCTCCCTGTGGTGGCAGCTTTGCCAACTGTATAATGGCACATTGGGAGACTACCCTGCTATTTGATAACCCTATTTTCAAGAACAATGTCACTTGGTACACTCGTTACCAAGACGACATGTTCATACTATGGAAAGGCCCCATTGAAGCAGTACAGGACTTTATTAATTTTATAACTGCCTCAACCAACTTTTTGGAGTTTACTTTTAACTTGCAAAGTGAGACTATCAATTTCCTTGACATTCTTATTTACAAAGATCTTGCTAGAGGCAGATTTAAAAGCACTATTTATAGGAAGCCCACCTACTCCAACTCATTCCTCCATTTTTCTAGCTGCCATCCCTACCACCAAAAGAGAGCAGTGGTTAAGGGTCAGATGGTGAGGGCAGCTAGAATGATTTCAGATGACTCTGATTTTATGGAGGAATGTCGTATGCTTGAGAAAATGTTTCTTAGGAGAGGTTATCCGTCAAGTTTAGTTTCTGTGATTTCCACTGAAGTCATTACTAAAAGAAATTGTGGACATTTTAGGCCTTTATTACCTTTGGTTATTCTGGTGGAACATGAAATCCCTTTAAATGAGGTTCATGATTCTTTAACCGATAAAATTCAGTTACACTACTAGTTTTTTATGTACTTACAACTTACATCATTCTTTTATTAGGGAGACCCTTAATAAGAATTGGACTCTTGTTACTGAGGATAGCACGTTGCATAAATTTCTTGGCAACAAACCAAAAGTTACTTTTAGACGGGGGTGTAATCTTAAAACCTTACTACAATACTCCTTTAAACCACCTGTTGTTAAAAACAAAGGTATGTTCAAATGTGGAGCATGCAACCAATGTAAGCATTTAAGTTCTGCCTACCAATTTAAGATTAGGGATACCCTTTATAAAGTTCAAGGGAAATTCACATGTGACACAAAAGGAGTTGTCTACTGTGCTTGCTGCCAAGATTTCAAAGTTTTCTACATTGGAA